>NC_051209.1:16964550-17019550 GCF_015220075.1 Falco rusticolus | reverse complement strand
TGGCTGCTCAAACACAGCGTGCCTCAGCCAGGGCGCGGGACTGGAAATCACAGACGATTGATTCATCTTGCTGGGTTTCCAGCATCACCTGGTTTGGGGATATAAATCAAGGCCTCTATTTCTCTTAGTCCAGAAGGAAGTAAGAAGGGCTGTAACACATTTATTTTAAGTTAAACCAAACTCTTTTTCTTTCTTGGTTTTTGTTTGTTGGGTAGGGTCTTTTTTTCCCCTTTCAAATTTTAAATAAGGTTTGGTGCTAGTCCTGATCCACACTAGTGAAAAAAGATGTCAGTTCTAGTTTTTAATCAGAACTAGCTGCTTTATTAGTTCAGACTATTTTAGATTTGAGGAAGAAAATAAATGACTGATAATGATAGAAAGATAGCATTTGTGTTACAGCTTATGTATTGTGAGCACTGTAAATATCAGTAAACCAATATCTTCCAGCTGCCATGACTCTTAACAGCCCATTCTGAGAAGAAACTGAGGCTGAAAAGTCCCTGTGCAAGAGCTATACACAGGGGCAGATATGAGCTGATCTTTCAGTGTCATGATCACTGTCAATCCTCCAGAAAAAAAAAAAAAAAGATTCCTTAATTCTTTTGTCTGCTTATAGGTTGCACTGAATGAACTTTGTCTGTGCAATGTGTATAAGAAGCTTCTGGCATCTCAAAACAGAGATGATGTTTCCCAGTCTGGAAAGGCAACACCGGGCAGCATAAAACATCTGTGATAAACACATTTATCCACTAGGGGATGCCTGGACAAGCTCCTCTCGGTAGAAACCTGGTTCTTTCAGTGATTCTGAAAAGCACAGGTTTGTGGTTACCTTCCAAATTCGTGTGTGCCATTGCCGTTATCAGGACTGCCAATAGAGCAGCAGTGAATGGGCAGCTATACATGCACCAACAGGCTTTTTAGAAGGCAGATTTCCTGGTGCAAGTGATGCAAAGCACACAGGGAGTTCTGGACCACGGGTCCAACAAGCAGTGAAATGGGGTGAGATGTGCTTCAAAATTAAATAGGTGCTTTACTGAGTCAAGAAGCCTAAGAACAGGCCTAGCAGCTGTCTGCACATAAAACAGCTCTATCCCTTTTCCACAAGTTCCCTGCTGCTCACCTGGTTCTGCAGAGTTTTATTTATATGACTCAACATCAGAAGACAGTGTGAGCTGGCTGCTCAGGAGAGAGGGACACAAGGAACGCATTTTTTGCAGGATTTGCAGTTATACTTTTAGAAAGTGCTGCAGAACTGGGCCATACAGTTTGGTTTGGTAGAATTTCCCAGGCAGGACTGCTAGATATCTCTAAGGAATGGGAGTTCATGGCAGCTCCAGCTCATCGGGGCTAAGGAACCTACCAAGCTGGGATTCTGCTGCTTTGACAGAGTCCATGCTTAATAGTAATGAGCAAAACAGCTGATAAGCAGTGCAGAAATTTTCCCCATATGTAACAGCTCTCTGCATTTAGAATATTTTCACCTTAAACAACTGCATCTGAATACACATGACAACTATGGCTAATTCACTCAGACTTTGCATATCACACAATATATTTGCTCCTCCTCTGGTGTTACCAAGAAGTTACTGTGAAATAAAATAAAAATAATTAAAAAACCCCACAACCCAAACCTAAAATCCCAAGTTGCAATGACTACTTTGAAGAAATATGTACAATTATTTTTATTGTTTGTGCCTGGTCCTGTTTATTACCAAATATTTAACAGGATGAAGTTCAACAGATTGAACTGCTAATAGTGGTAGGTATTGAATTTACAATTGAACACAAAGTGGATGAGTCTATTATAAAGCTTGTCCAGGGAATGCATTTATGAGACATCCTCTAATCAGGTAAAGAGAGGGGGCATGTTTTTCCTTTCTTTGTTGCACTGTGAGTTAGTGTTTCACTGAAAGACTGGCTTGTATCCAGGAAACAGCAGATGTGGGTGGATAGAATTTTTTTCCTTGCCTTTCACTTAAAATAGGTCAATTTCCAAAATTTAATTATAAGAAAGAGCATCATAATTGTTACTTTGACAACTAAAATTATTATGAACATAAGCTTAGAAGACTTCGTCTCCATCTCACTATATCTTTCCTGAATCTGGCTCAATGCCACCACTTTTAAATGTGATTTCTGCATGCATTGCAAATCTCCAAATGTTTCTGAGAGCTTTGAATATTTGATTTATTGAGTTGTTTTAATGCAACTTAATTCAACTTGTACCTACCTTCTTTTGATACTGGAGGACCTGTGGTAGGGGTTTACTTTACAAAAAGGAAACATTTATCTTGTTGCGATATTGATGTTATCCTGATAAGTTGCCATATTTATTCATAGTATTGAGGAGGGCCGATACCAACAAAATAAGATGAATGCTTCCATTTTGTTTCAAAGCAATGTTCATGAAAATAAAAGGCCATGGTCCCTACTTGATTGCATTTTCTTTCCTCTCCCTAGAAATACTATTATCAGATGAAAATGCAGATAATGGGCTATTTTGCTATTTTTCTGTCTAGATTGGCAAATCATTATCTGTGTCCTCTCATCCATTCACAGTATAGAAGAATTATCTCTTAATACTGACTACTAGATTTTCAACAACTATAAAATGCTAATATTTATGTGATCTTTTTATCTATAGATCCTATGACCATTTATAAAGAACTTAAATATCATTTTCTCGCCACATACAAACAGGCGATAACATTCCTTTGGTAACTGTAGAAACTGAGGCAGGAAGCAATGAAAAGTCTTTCCCAAGAAAACTAAACAAGGTTAAGCTGTCAGCTATATTCTTGGGAAAACATTGGCCTAATATAAACAGATCTAACGATGCAATGGCCTTGAAAAAGTGTCCACCATTATACCAGAATATAATCTATACTGTTAGCTAGGAATCCAAAAGTGTCTAGATATGTTAATCCAAAGGAAGAACATTCTGTACTTAAATCTCTGGAATATTCCTCCTGTGTAACTAATTTGTGCCATTTGAGAATGTACTTTACTTTATGCAATAAGGAGTATAAGTAGTTCCTAATAATAGCTACAGAAATGTGTTTAAGGTGATTGATAAAATATTTTTTTTCATGTTGTAAAATAGATCTTATGTATTGCCTTGGAACTGAAAACAATTTACTCAGGCATCTATGTTTTAGGAACGAGTGTTTGATCTGGATGAAACAAGAACTACCCCCAAATATAAGACAGACTAAAGTAGAATTGTTCCACTGATGAATGTAATTACTAATGAGTACCCTTTATCCTCGCTGAAGTAAATATATTCTTGTGTGTTTTATTTTCAGAATTCCTGAGTTGTTTGCTAATCTTCCTTTCTGGCAGCACAGTGCTTCTCCTTCCCTGTGCTTGGCTGCTGTTCTAGCACCCTCTCGACTGGTAAAAATCTCCCAGCATCTCATTGCCAAACCCAGCCCAGGAATGGTCGCTTCCAGGGATAACCATGAGAAAGTAAAACTGGAGAGGTGAATATGGTTTTCAACACTATGCTAAGGTCCTTGTAACTTTTTCTTTTTTTTTTTTATTCTTTTTTTGCAGGGGGCAGGTGCGTGAGTTGGGTTTTTTTTGTTTAGTGGCCTACTTGTGGCTAAACTGATAAATCTCATCCTCTGAATGGAGATGCACAACTCAGTATTGTAGTAATCTGCATGAATACACCCTCTATAAGTCTTACCCAAACTTCAAGTAATTAGGTTGGGACCTCTTAGCAACATACTCATAGTATCCTGTAGGTCAGAACAACTACCTCTCAGTTCTTTACCCAGCTTCTAAGCGTAGGTACTTCAGACCACAGTGAGTTCCTTGTAGCAACAGATATGCTACAAAAAGAATACACCTTATTTAAGTTCTCATGTATAAGCTGCAGAGACTGAAGCATAGATGTATTAATTTCAAGACAGAAAGAAGCAGGTTAGTGTTTAGGATTCAGATGACAGTGTCTGTGGGGAAAGCCTTGGAAGTATAAAGCGTACTCCTCGTTAACTTTTCATTTATATAACTATTTTATTGGGTTTATCTATTTATTTATTTATAGTAATGTAAACACCCTTCTTTGCTGTGACTTGTTGATGATACAAGTGCTACAACACAAACAGATCTTTTCAGGGCCTTTCCTTTAATGAAGGGACAATCCACATATATGGCAATACATTAAAGCTGCTGCTTTACAAGAATCTCTCAATTCCTGTAGTTAGAAATACTGAATTGGACATAATGAATAGTTAAAAGACCTCAAAATAGGACTGAGAGGCTTCTTTTGAAAAACACCTGGAAGTTTGCCATCTTCCTATCCCACTGCAATTCCAAAATCAATGCCTTGTCTAGTTTGAACTGTAGGAGTCTAACTCTTCAAGATTATATAGGTGTTATAAGTCATAATTTCACAAAGAGTAATTCTCCCTTTACTCAGTAACATCTGCCTAGAAAATCACTAGATTATCCCCACCCCCACCCCACTCCATGGGAATCCCAGGTCAAAGTTCTCTGTGCATATTTAGGACTGGAATAATCATGTCCAACACCTGGTATCGTAGCTCTCTCTCTGCCATCTCCCCTGGAAACACCTTTTGCCTTTTTATTAGAAATATGTTGTGCAGTGATAGCAACAAAATGGATGAAGAGAGTGCTGAGGCCACCTGCAATAGTCTCCATCGTGGCTGTGCTCCTGAAATGAAACACCCTGAACACTCATTCAGAGGTGTTAAAGCAAGGAACCACTGCAATGGGTTCTGCCATTTTTCAGGCTGTTGTTGCTGCTTGCCCAGTGTGCCCTTCAGCCCTTTTCCTCCTGAGCTTACAGAGCCTTGAAGTGCTTCCTTAAAAGAACTGAGTATTCAAGGTAAGAGAGACAGAAATACCTTTTAAAGAATATGACTGCCATTCTCGATCAGTTGTTCCACTCGTAACGTGAGCAAAGAGATTCACAAAGAGGCAGACCAAACTTGACTGCCATATTATGGGCTTGATATGTGAAAGTAAAGTAGAGTGACAATCCAGGGTGAATTTTCTCGGTTGTCATTGGTTTAAGGAGGATTTCTGCCAGATTTTTATTGTCATTTGGCTATTTAACTTGAATGGGAAATAGATAGGTTGGCTGTTTGTTTCTGAAGTAAAAAAAAGTGAGGAAAAACATCTGACACAGCTCAATTATTTTTTTAATTAGGACCATAAGAGACCATAACCAATTAACAACATAAAGTATGTTACCAACAATTTGTCTGTTGTGGTTCTGAACCAGTTAAAAAGGCTAGCTCAGCATGCCTTTTCAAGCTGCCTTCATATTCTATCTTTTTAAAACATATAGTTTTATAGAATTTAATAAACCTCCATCTGCTTATCTTTAAGAGCAAATGTACCAAAAATATCAATGTGTACCAGACACACAAATTATTATTACCAGTTTCCATTTGACAATTTTAAAAACAGAAACATGAAAGTGACTGAAAACCATCTAAGCCTAGTACAAGGAAGAAAGTCTTCATATTTATATAACAGAACCAAAGGTTATATGAAGTTTAATAGGTCTCTTGATGTGGGTGTTGGAAGTTCAGTTCAGAGCTTAATATGTCACAGGAAGGACCTTCATACACACATTTTAAAATATCCCCTTGAAAACGTGTCAGTAGTTAAAATAAACCAGGCTATAAAGATGTAGAATTGGTTAATGGATCATTCTCTTATTTTTAATTTTTTTCTTTCCTTCCCCACATACTCCCCCACACACACACCCCATCCCCATCCCTCAATTCATTAATGACCATGATGCAACATGGACTTTTCCAACATTTGTTGTATCTGTGGCATACCGAAAATTATACAGTTATCTGTAATATCTGTGTTGATTTTTCATGATAGCTGTGATTTCAGTGTCCTGTCCAAACTCTAGATATGTCAAAAACTGTGTAGTGCCTAAGACTGCACTATGAAGATTGTAGTATGTTCTGTTCTCTTTTGAAGAAGTTTATCAAGATTCAGTCCTTATATTGTAGCCTTCATTGTAGCTTTGTATGCATTGAAGTAACATTACAGCCCAGGAAAGGAGCAAGTCAGCTGATATTATTGATATTTCCTTGACAAGTAAGAAAAAACACATCTTGCAGATTTAAAATGTGGTAGATCACTGAGTGGTTATCAATGCCTTCTCTCAATGGAAGGCAACATCTCTCTCCGCAGAATGGTGCCTTATGTATTTTAAAAAGCACGCCAGGTGCCAGGTCTCGTCAAAGTAGAAGGAAATAAGTTTTTTGTTTCTCTCGAGTTTTATTCCCATTTTGGTGAACACAAGTTTTCAGTCATTTCCAACTTCCTTTTCTATCTTTGTTCTAGAAAACTGTTGTGTGCCACTTCATAAAAATGCCTGTGTGCTACTTGCTGCTGCCATTGCAAGGAGAGCTGGTATTCTAAGATATGATTTCAATGGGTCCAATTCTGTTCTGGATGGCAAACATAAACATTGTTTTCTGAGAGATTACTAAAGCTTTGGGTTTTGCTTTCATTGTAAATTGAGACAAAAGAGAAGGGAGGAAGGGAGGAAGAAAGAAAGAAGGGAGAAATTAGGGAGAAGGGGTGATGGGAAGAAGCAGGGAGAAAGGGAGGAAAGGAGGAAAGAAGTGAGAATGAAGTAAGGGAGGGAGGAAGTAAGGAAGGGAGGAAGGGAGGAAGGAAGGAAGGAAGGAAGGCAGGAAGGGAGGGAGGGAGGGAGGGACATGCCATGTCCTTCTGTAGCCTCACAAAAGCTAGTCTTTTCTTACCTCAAAAGAAAGTAACAAAAACATTCATTTAACACCCCTGTTTCCCCAAAGAAAACACAGTATTCCTCTACCTTAGTAGCATAGGGATGTGGCGATGCGGAAGATCACATGTTGTGACGGAAACATAGGAACTAAGTAGAAAACCGCCCACGAAGGGGCTGGCTCTGCTACTAGTATATAAGTGCCTGTGTCTTTCAATAAACTGCCATTTTGCCTTCCTCTTCATGAGAGTCTGAGTGCTGATGGTCCCTCAGGTGCTGCGCTGAGGTTTGGACACGTCATGAGCTGCAACAAGTGGTGACCCCGATGTGATCTTGGGAGGCAGCGCGTTGGACGACGCTGGACCTCTGGAGGGGTGATGAAGCCGGAAAAGGATGTTGATATTGATTTTGTGGTACAGGTATTGAAAAAATGGGTGAAGGAGGTGGGGGGAAAGATATAACAGAAATCATCCTATGGATGAAGGGCAGAGGGTTGATTGTTAACCCGCAAGATATTATGTGTTGTGAACTGTGGGAAAAATTTGAACAAGAAATTTGGGAATCTGAGAAAGCGGGCATGACGGCGTGGGGTTCAACCTGGGGTAAGATATGTCGTGCTATGAACAAAAAATGTGAAGGGGCTCAAATATGGGCTGTGGCAGGAGTATCTATATTTGGTATGGAGCGTCCTCGGCTCCTGGGAATAAATCAGGAAGCGCAGGTGGGCACTTCAATATCAGGGGACTCTAAACCTCCTAGTCCTCCTCCTAGTCCACCGGGTAATTTACCGGACAGCCCACCGTCAGAAAGAAAGACGGAATGCTATCCGGTAGAAGATAAGAAGAATGCACAGCGGGAACAAAGAACTTATACCTGACAGATGACTCGGCAAATGTAATGTGGAGATTCAAAGCTGAGGAACAAGAACAGCAGGAAAGGGCTAAGGCAAAGAAAGTAGTGTGCTGGATAGAGAACATGAAGGACGGTTGGCAGAGTTAGAAAAGGAGCAAGGACAGAAGGAAAAGGATTGGGAATCAGCAAAACGGTTCCAGGAGGCTATTAGGCAGGGCGAAGACAGATTGCGCAGACTAGACAAAGCAGGGGACAACACCCACACATGGCACCAGCGAGAACAACCGCCGAGTTATTCGGACGTGGCAACCCCCCCCTTCATCTAGTTCAGATGAAGAGACTCAAAAACTGTGGTAACGCAGCCAGCAATGAGCTACCTGACACAGACTGGTTGCCTAGACACATCAACCCAAGGGGGGGAGCGAGACCAAGGACACACTCAGCACTGCTAGGTAAGGAAGACAAGGGCACAGTCTGTCCAACTAACAAAGGGAGGACTTTAACCGACATAGAAGAGGAGGAGGGAGAAGGAACAGTTGAGCCGCCAAAGGAAACTGCAGTAGATTCAGCTACCATACCAGCCCTTATGAACAGCTGCAAGCAACAGTTCAGCAAATACAGGACGTAGTGCAGCAGCAGAGAAGGGGAAAAGGAGGGATCTGAAGTTTTTAGCACTGCTACTGGTTTTGGTGTCCTTGGTCAACGCTGATTGCCCGTACAACGGGACGCTGATACAACTTCAAGAATTGCAAATACCACAATCTATAGTGACTCCGGGTGCTCCCTCCTTCAATGTCACGGTCTGTCAGCTGATGGGCCCAGATCTACTGGACGGTTGGTGAGCCCCGAATTGTGCTAGTAACAGTAGCAGATGGGACACTGGGGGTAGGAATACATATTGGTGCCCAAGTTCAAATCCCAGTAGGAGTTATTATAATTCCCCTGGTTATTTTTATTGTGCCTACTGGGGCTGCGAAACTATTGCCGCAGCTTGGACCCTGAGTCAACCTGATAGATTTCTTACGGTAACGTGGGGTCCCTTTGGCTGTAAGACCCCTTCTAAAACTGATGGTGGGACGGTATGGCACTGTGGGACTTGTAGGTACCTCTGGATAAACGTCACAAACCCGTCCGATCCAGCTTGGTTTATTGGCAAAACTTGGGGAATAATGCTTTGGACATCAGGTACTGATAGGGGCACCCTTATTAAAATCATAAAAGAACCCCCACGGTACACCCATCAACCTCAACCCCTAGGCTCCAACGTAGTAATCTCAGGGCTTCTACCCCCACAGACCCGCACCCCTGACACAACTCCCGAATAGCTTAAAGGTACAATTTGTCCCTCAACAGACTCATACCGAAAGCCCTGACCCTTATCCCCTTTGGTCCATGATGCAGATGATGTATTTGACCTTGAATGAATCTAATCCATACCTTACTAACCCCTGTTGGCTCTGCTATGACATCAAACCCCCGTTTTATGAAGGTATTTCTTGGAAAAGCACCTATAATTTCTCTACGGCGGATAACCCCGGTTCATGTAAGTGGGAGACGTCTAAGATCGGCCTCATGATGTTAGCGATCAGAGGGGGGGGGAACCTGTCTGGGCCGGGTGAAAAGGAGCTGGGTCTCATTGTGTGCTTATAACATCTCTCAACAGTCCTTTAGTGGAAACATCAAATGGATTATTCCCGGAGAAGGAGGGTGGTGGATTTGTTCCGTGTGTATCACTTGAACCTTTTAATAACATCACTGATTTTTGTATCCAAGTCTTAGTTATGCCAAGGATTCTGTATCATCCCTCGGAGGACGTATATGCACACTGGGAAAAACAACCACCACCTGTCCGGGTCAAGAGGGAGCCGATAACGGCCATAACGGTCGCAACCCTCATGGCACTTGGAATCACAGGAACGGTGACTGGCATCACCTCCCTAGTTCAACAACGGAACGGCTGGACCTCCTTGCGCGCAGCAGTTGATGAGGATTTAGAAAGACTTGAACGATCTATCTCGGCCCTAGAGAAATCCCTATCCTCGTTATCGGAGGTGGTCCTACAGAATAGGCAGGGCCTAGACCTTCTTTTCTTACAACAAGGTGGCCTCTGTGCAGCCCTGCAGGAAGAGTGCTGTTTTATGCAGACTACACGGGCATAGTTAGAGATTCACTAGCGAAATTGCGTGAGGGTTTGTTACAGCGTAAACGAGAACGTGAGGCACAGCAAGCATGGTATGAATCCTGGTTTAACCAATCACCCTGGCTAACCACTATATTATCTAGTCTTGCTGGTCCTCTTCTTATTCTGATGTTGCTTTTAGCTTTCGGACCTTGCATTTTTAATAGACTAGTAGCATTTATTAAGTCTCGCTTAGACACAGCAGAGGCATAGTATGTTTTCTTGGCTCACATGACTGACCATCGTCACCAATGCACTTAATGTTGTGTCTTTGTCAGCATGGAAGGGGGGAATTGTGGTAGCATAGGGATGTGGCGATGCGGAAGATCACATGATGTGACAGAAACATAGGAACTAAGTAGAAAACCGCCCACGAAGGGGCTGGCTCTGCTACTAGTATATAAGTGCCTGTGTCTTTCAATAAACTGCCATTTTGCCTTCCTCTTCATGAGAGTCTGAGTGCTGATGGTCCCTCAGGTGCTGCGCTGAGGTTTGGACACATCATGGGCTGCAACACTCTACTGTCTGGCATCTGTTGTTACTAAACACAGACACAACAAAGCAAAGAAAATTCAAAATCATAGTCAGAACCCCCAAATCTAGTTTCCATAAACTCTTTGTGTTGGCTGGTATGTCAAAGATATAATCTAGGTTTATTAACAATCAAGCTCCTCTATTGCAGTTTAAAGTATTTCAATTGAGAATCCTCAAGCCATGATCTTAGCATGCAAGGCACATACAAAGTTGACAAAGGAAATTATTTGAGGCAGTGTCCCACTGTAATTAAAACAGTGGAAGGGCAGAACATAGAAACTGTCCCACCCACCGTTCACCCTTCCCATCCTAATGCAAGTAGAAATACATGCTTTGTAGACCACAAATACCCAGGCTGATTAATTACATGGCTATGCAATATTACTTATGCATTCCTCCTGAAATGTCAAAAGGATTAGGAGTGCCACATCTTTCCTCCCAAACTCTAATCTTAAGGAGCCCTGCTGCAATGAAAACAGTGCAATTACTTTCGTACACTGTCAATTTTACAATAGGGGGAAAAAAGAGCTTTACTAAAAGCAAATAATTATACCACCACTTGATTGATTTAACATAGAAAACCCATCTAATTCCTTTTGTCATTACAATCTACAGTACTAAAACTCTAACAATGCTGCCTTAGTGGTTAGACATTACATTAGCATTAATAATAATGCTAATATAAAACATAGCTTAACTTTTTGTATTGTAAATCTGCATCAATGCACTATACACCTGGTGTATTATGAGGCCTATTAGTGTAGCAAATGTTTGGGATGATACAGTCCAGTCTAGCACCATCCTTTCAAGAAAGGCACCAGTGCAGCATATTATACATTTGAAAAACGAACATCCTACATGGCACACAGAGGAAGCAGTCATATAGTTTCCATTTTACTGCAAACAACAACTGCAGAGCTATGGAGTAATATTAACCCTAGAACACAATTCCATGTTTTCAATCCATGCATACCTTTAAACTGGTGTCATACAGATGATTACTGCCCCATCTTGAGGCTCTGAGATAGGGATGGACCTGTTTCTGGTATTGTTCATATACGTCAAGGATCAGTAGTGCATTGGGATGGGAAGGTCTTTTGAACGAATAGAGAGTCTCATTTTATGTTATAGTACTTTGGAACAGTTGTTTATTTCTATTTCAATGCACAGCACTATGCTAGTTGCTGTATAAACACTGTAAGAAGCATCACTTGCCTTGTAGAGCTAACCATATAAATAAAATATAGACCTGGGATGAGAAAAAAAAATAAAAAAAATAAAAGAGGAGGATTCTTTCCTTCACCTTGCAAATTTCATTGTGCTTCAAGCGCTCAATTAATTTTGAGGACACTAAACTTTTCAGAACAAATAAAAACTGACTTTTAAACACTAACTTTTCAGGATTACTAAATTCTGAGGTTAATTTAGGAATGTCATATAAAACAAAGACATTTTTCCTATCTGGTTTAGCAGAAAGAACAGGTAGAGTTGGTCATGCATTTATTAGATTTCAAAATTCAGGAAACTTGTCTTGCCCATTCACATACTTCATGTAGGGTCAGTGAGCATTTTAGTTTTTCATTCATCTCTGATAAGAATGAAATGAACATAAAAAACATTGCAACAGAGTGAAAGAACTGCAGTATGAAAATATACATTTGAATATTCCATCAGAGAGGGCTGTAAATTCTGCACTATCCATTACTTGGTCAGAGTGCCATTCCAGATGTGGACTAAGAATGAAGGTGTGAAATCATTAGAGTTTATATCTCAGGCTGGCTGTAAGGGTTGGCCTTTTTCTTTAGAAGTGTCACTACTTCCTGTTTAACATATTGACCTGCCTGTTTGGCATTTGACAGCACTATTGAATTTTTGCTGAGTTTTATGCTTCAGAAAGGACATAAAGTAACAGGTTTTCCCCTGGGCTCCCCCCTCCACAGCCTCAAATTTACTATGAACTTCAGAAACACTTTGTAACCTCATGTAAATATGTTATTTCTTTTTTTCTGTTGGAGACAGCTTTGTGGTTTTTGTTTTGGTGGTTTTTTTTGGCAGTGGGACAGTGGGGCAGTGGGGGCTGAGGGTTCCCTTGACGCTAAAGAAGTTGTTTGGAAATAATCAAGTGTGTTTCCAAAACACAAGTAAGTAAATGTCCCCTTTGCCTTTCTTCCCATACTTTATGGGTTGGTTTAGGTGGATCTCAGCACATAAAGTTGTCTGTCATGTCCTGTGTACTCTCTTGGCACCTTGTTCCTCTTTTTGTACTTTCACAAAGCCCAGTCACTAGGCTGGGACCACAGGCTCCACTCGGTGGCAGAGGCTCTGAAAGTTAAATATTGCAACTCTGAGAAAGGAAACATCCAAATTTTTTTTGTAGATTCAAAGCCAGATTTTTAAAAAGCCTTTTGGCTTCTAATTCTGAGTACAGCATGAATTACAGCTGGAATCAAGACTTTCTCCCAAAAGGGGTGTTGTGACACTTAGCATTACAGCAATGAAATATTGGGTGCCTGGGATTCACAGCAATCATATTGTCATCTAGATACCTCATACAGCTAATAGGAAAACATAGATGTGGTGGGTTCTTAACAGCCAGCAAACAAAACCAAAGCTAATTAGCAAGGCAAGCCTGAGAAAAAGTCTGACTTGGATTTATACTTCAATTCAGGTGTGCTGACCTTTGCTTTTGTAACACAGCCTCTCCTCACTTCATATGTCTAAGGCATGGACTAAGGCACAAGTGGCTGGTTGTTTCATTGAAACATGCCCAGAAGAACAAGATTTAGAAGATGGACTGTTGAATGAGAGGGACAGAGAGAGAGAGAGAGTGTATCTGTGTGTGTGTTGAAGGGATGTAACAATGTCTTCAATATGCCTTGAAAGAAAAAAATCCACTGAAGTGAACTGTCATTCTGATTGTTCTCACTGGTCATATGACAGAGAAGGTTGTTGAGAGAAGATGTGTCTTAAAGGCTTCTTCAGAGTCTCAAAAGAGCATTTTTTATTTGCTACAGATCCAATTCTTCCCCCTCCTGCTACTCTGCTTCACAGCTTTAAGATACAGTAATTCTAGGTTCCACTTCACAGGAGACAATTAGATTTACCAATATTTAATTTTAAAGCACAGAGTGTTCATGACTGCAATAACTTCAGTGAAGGGACGGGGACACCCAGAGCTCATAATTCTCATAATTCAACTAGAATTTAACATTCTAAAACTTTCCCATTGCTGAGCCCATTCTTTCCAACCCCTCTTTCATTTTTTCTCTTTGTCACTTTGCACTGCCAGCATTCAGTGTTACTATTTTTTTCAATTACTCTCAGATTTTCATCCATCATACTACAAATGCCTTTAAAGTTTCTTTCCTTTTTTTTTTCTTTTCTTGCCTAATAAGTCATCAGCTGTGAAACAAGCCTATGTCTTCCTATTTTTTCTTTCTTTTTTTTTTTTAGTCTCTTTTAGATTTTATTTCTTCCTGCTTTGCATAGATTTTTCTGAGGAGAATAAGTGATTAAATTCTTTGTTAAAAAGTGGGAACTACAGTGACATGTTTAACCCTGCAGTAGGGATGAGGTAGTATATCTAAGCAGCTGCTTCAGCTCAGGTGCCAGAGGTGCTAACCATTTGAGGTGGGGAAATCCCACAGGGCTATCCCTCTGCCTTCTAAGGAATAAGTAATGTCCACCAATTATTGCACTTATGCACATTTCTACCAGTCCTGAGGACACATTAACACTTTTTTTTTTTTTGAGTCTGTTAGTACATTAAGGCATTCCTTTACCATCTCTAAGATGGTAGTTTAACTTTCAAGTTCCTATCAGGAATGCATGCTTTTGGCCAAAGTAGTCTTCCTAAAGTGAAGACGAAAATCTGAATTACAGCACTGACTAGTTTTATAATGATATTTTATTTTAAACTACTGTTGTGGGCACTTCTGGAGCCCCTTTCTCAGGAAAGAAGAAATTTGAACTATTCTCCTGTGACTTCATTTTTCCTCTTGAATGTCATGTTAGATATGGAGTCAAGAATGAAGATGCACTGATCCACAGAAGTGGATAAGAATATGATTAAATGTGGTTTAGGGATCAAAGAAGCTCATAATAAAAGGTTAGCATATGGAAAGGCAAGCATGAGCATGGCAGGCAGAACACTGAAGATCTGTCTGAAGACAGAAATCCTAAGCACAGACAATAACAACTGTGAAATTATTTTGTCTCCTAACACATTCATGGTGGAAATCCTGGGCCAATTGTCAGCTGTCCGGGTTTGTCAGACCATTCAGGAGTTGCTGAATGAAAGATCTCAGCCAATTTCACATGTGGAACCATCAAAGGGAATCATATGGCACTTCATTCTCCCCCCACGCAGTGTCTCTCTGGGCAGCGTCAGACGTACTGGTTCATTCAAAACCAGTTGTTGTTTTTTTTTCATTTTGGAATTGCTGTTGATGTTTGGTTAATGTTCTGCAGAATTAGTGTGCTGAACTTGCTTATTGAATAGTTAGGCACCACAGCTGACACAAGAATGAAAGCAATGGGATGACAGAAAAGGAGGTAAAGCAGTTACCAAACTATTCTGGCAGCACTGAGTGAGGCTGTCTCAGTCAGTATTATCTGAGCGCACCTTTAAATGCCAGAAAGTTGACTACAGTCAATTCAAAGTCTGGTAGACCATGCCGAACTTGTCAAAAGCTGAGAATAACCAGATGACCATCACTCAGAACGCAATCCTTGTGTGACTTACTAATTTTATTTCCATTCAGATTTGAAAAGGTGGGTTACTTGCATTGATATTACCCGGTCCACAGGGCCAGATAATCTTGTCAAAATTCACCATGGTTTAAGTTACGTATTAATAAAATAAGAGACTATTCAGATGACCTAAATCAGCCTTATTAGACTGGTTCTTCCACAGACTATAGAGAGATCCAAGCAGCAAGCATTGCATAATTCCTTACAAGGTCCAAGTCTCTCCAAAGGGAAGTCATAGAGTACTATGCAATGGCTCCGTTTGTTTCCAAAATGTTTATGAACAGATTCACCAGGGAACTAAAGACTGTTCCATAAAATGCATATATTCCTATGCCTGGCAGCACGGTCCCAGCTGTGTACAGTCCCTCCTGCTGACAGCAGGACTCCATCAACCTTTGGCCTCATCTCCAGATGCATGCTTTACGATCTCATGGTAAAGAACCAACAAAATGCTGAAACACTTCCTCTGCTACTCCTGTCAGAGATGGTAAAGAAGAAAATGTATAGGAGTCAGCTTCAGCTGACAGGGTCCAATTTCTACACCATCAAACAGGTTTTAGTTCACAAACTACTCCAAAATTTATTTAAATTGTCCATCTATAAGACATTATTTTCCATGTATGAGGATGACAATTTTTAGCGAAGCTATTTGTTTAACAGCCAGGGCTTCCCGGGTCCATCCATACCAATAAATTAAATGATTCCCAAGATTGTTCTTTGTCATTGAGACTGTTGTGCTAAACTTGATTTAGGGAGAGATTCAGGGAGGAATGGCAGTTGACCTGGGGCAATATCCAGAGTCCAACCCCTTGGAAGTGTAGATGATGCTCTTCAAGTGTCCAGGCACACCCTTTAATTTACTAGTGTGAGCAGAAAGGACAGTATCCATCAGGCCTACCAGTGTGTAAATGGGAGAAAGAGCTATGATGACTAAATCATCTTTGATTTGCCCTCCAAAGGTACTTAATTCTCTCAGATAGAGGTTTCACTTTAAATTAGCTCCATACAGTAGTCAGTGTAAATAATCTTATCTGCATAGTAGTTTCCTAATACAAACAGCAATACCTATAATATAGAAACTGAAAAATGGCTTGAGAAACAGGTGATTTCTCAAAGCAATAAATCAGTGTCTGTTCTAAAGATAAATATGTAAAAAACAGTTATTTCACTTCCAGATTGCTGTAAAACTTAAATAATTTTTATGAGGGGCATTAATGAAAGGTGGTACAAACACATATTATTATTATTCTGCAGTAGCATCACAGCTTTACCACACCATCAAGAAAAAGCATCAGAAGTTGAAATAAGCTTTGATGAAAACTACTCATAATTCTCAGACAAAGTTGATGCAGTGATGTGTTACTAAAGATGAGTGATTCTTGTTTGATTTTTTTAATGCTCATTAGTAATTATTTTTTCTCCTTTAAAGAAGATGAGTTCGTCTTTGCATAAAAATGAACCATGGACTAATTCCAAGGGACTGAATAAGTCTTTTTCTTAGCATGCTTCAATAAATAACCTGGGCTAGGATAGTCAAAAGAGACTTGATCAGAAAGGCAATTGAATGACTATGGTTAGTTAATTTCTTATGTGATTTTGGGTTAGTTATTTGTTGGGGAGGGAGAGAATGTCATACCATTTCTAGCTAAAATTAGGAGCCCAGAAATGACCTGGGGCCAATAGAGAAAAATGTTTAACCTCAGGGCATATCAGTGCAGCAGTTAGTCAGTAGTAAGGCTCTGTACTTAAGTATTCTGTTTTGAAAAGCTCATTACCCATGAAAAGTTTGTCTTTGAGATCCTGGAGGAGTAAAAGGAAAAGTTTGGAATGAAGAAAATAGAATTCCTGTCTTGCCCCTGAAATTAGTGCATTGCATGTGCATATGTCTATGGTGCAATTCTTCACAAATTAACTGAGAACAGCTGGGATTTTGATTTGTCCTATTTAGTCAAATAAATTGGTATCAGCTTTCACCATATGGTTGCAAAAAACAGGAAAAAGTGAGAAAGTTCTCTGTCAAAAATACATCAGTCCTTGGAGTGAAAATGCCAAAATACAGAATCTGGGGTAATTTTGCTCTTCCAACATGGAAAAGCTGGGACAGCCTCACCAAAATTGTTCTATCCCATAGCATGTATTTCTTGCTCAATCAGTTCTGACTTGAAAAGCATTCCCACTAGTCAAGTTCACCTAAAGGACTTGATGGACTAAATGTGTCCTGATATTAGGGAATACCTGGTGATATTGACAAATGCCCAGCAGTGTCCAGAACAAGGTGGAACCACCCAACTCATTTTAATCTATGACCTACTGGTACAGTAAACATTAATTTGAATGGAGGTCTTGGAAAAACAGTAGCTTGCTCATTACTTTCTGTTCCCTGTCACATCTATTCTGTGACCTACTGCCTCTGTTCCTCTTTTTTACTCTCAGACCAGCTGCTGTTAACTATTATATTTTTTCCTTTTACTGCTTTTCACTTGAAGCTATAATAGGGAGTTATTCTGAGCTCTGTATGATCTAAGGAAGTCTTGGGAAAGAGACACACGTGTGCAGTGTTGAGGGAGGTTATAGTGTGGAAAATAAAGTAATATCTGCATTCCTTGGTATGCTTTCAATTTGATTTGATGCAGAATTATCAAGCAAAGTTATCTGACCTGTGTTATGCAGGAGGAGTTATACAAGGTCCCTTTTGGACTTAAAATCTATTAATCTATATCAGCAATGGAAAGTACATGTGAGGTGACCTTCCCAGATTCACAGTACACTTCAGTCAAAAATGTCTTATCTGACTACCCATTTAACAAGAGAAGAGTTATAACCAACAACCTCAAAAGCACCTTAGTATATTTTAAAGGCAAACAAGGTCATTTGCAATGATTCATTAATTTTCAGAAAGCATTTGAGTCTTTCAATTTGGGTTTTCTGTCATGATTTTTTTTTCTTTTTCTTTTTAAATGCAGATTAAAATGTGGGTTGGGAGGGATGATTTTTAAAATCTACTGGGAAAGACAGCCTTTTGTTTCCAGGCAAAGGATATTTTCAAGGAGTGTCCTGTCAAACTTCTGGGTTTTGTGTGTCCAGAAAACATCGGTACATAAAGAGATGATTACTAAGACAACACTGCCTTGCGTTTACTCCCTTGCTTAGTGATATCTGTAATTTTTTTGAAACAGTGATGGTCTGGACTGAGCAACGTGTCCTTCAGATGTAACCTTAATAGATACTTAATTCTTATAGTTTGTTGACCAAAGCAGAGTGGGTCAAATGCCTTTGTCTGGTGTAAGCCAGCTAAAAAATGTGTCTAAACAGCTTCAGCAGTGTGAGCCGTGATGATGTGGGACAGAGCAGCCCAAGGCCTCTGGATGACTGAGGGAGGGGTTCCTGGAGGCAACATGAGGAAGAACTAACTGCACTGAGAAAGGCAGAGGGAGAAGAATGATGTCCTGCATTCCCTGCCTCCAGAACACAGAGCACAGGTGGGAGAACTGGATGGAGAGACCCCTCATCCCCCATGGGTAATTTAAGACCTTTCTCTTTTTTTTTTTTTTTTTTTTTTTCTATCCCAGGGACAGTCCTTTTCCGGCAGCTAAAGCTCCAGGACTGAATGAGCTTCCCAGACAGAGTCACATCTCTCCTTAGCTGTGCTGCTTTCATTTCCAGCCCCACTCTGCAGTGGTTCAGCCTCCATTCCCTGCTAACACATAACTGCGCTGCGTTTGATGAAAAGAAGGGTAAATGAAGGGCAGATCAAGCAACCCCAAGTCCCCTTTCTCATGTTCTCCCCCCACAACATACGTTGTCTGTACAATGTGTCCTCCAGCAACAGGATGTGTGCATATGTGTATTTGCAGAAAGCAGTGTGCTAGGGTTAGGTAGCTCATTCAGTTAAGACATCCTGTGTATCTTCATATAGAAGTGCCTTGAAGAAGCTCTGCTGCTGACCACAGAGCTTAATGGATCTCAAAGGGACAACACTTTGATCCATGTTTCACCTCAAGGTTCCTGCTCTATGCATATACTACTTTATTTCAAGGTTTCAGTGAAGAGTGAGGCATCTAGCTCTGATGTCTAGGCAAAAATACAACCAAAACAATAAAACCACAAAACAAAAAACACACAATCCAAAAAGTGAGGTTGATTTGCTTTGTAGTCCAGTTTCCAGAGACAGGGAAAACATGAGCTAGTCAACCCCAGCTGGCCTGGGACCAGGGCTCACTCCCTGACATAGGTGACTAAGTCAGTAAAAGGATGTTCTTTATCTTCTCTCTTTGTCTTGTTCAAGGCCATGAGTTTGTTGCCTGGATCAATCTGCTGCCTTTCTCACCTACCTGCTTTGCTTGCAGTTAAAGTTGCCTGTTCTGTTTTCCCACATAAAAGATAGCTCCTGACATGAATAGGAAATATTCTTCTATAGTGGGATGATGTATTATAGGTATATATTATACAATTCTACTGTATAATATATTATTCCTGGTGTACTATTCATATCTTTAAACCTGAACTGTAGCTAGACTGTCAGGGACTCAAAACCAGCAGAATGCATGAATATCCAGTGTCCGATATTAATGTCCCTTAATCCTCCCTTTTTTTTTACCACTCTCAAGAAAGCCTCTTAATAAGGACAGAAAGTCAATACTTAAGATAGGGATTGTGTGGGGATGGAAAACCTAATTTGTAATTGCAAATATCTTGATGTATACAGAGTACAGAATGGGAGAAAATATCAAGGGTCTTCTCAGGCATCCCACCTTGAACCCTGCTGCCTCTGAAGCCTTGGAATCACATCAGGAAATCTGTCACTTACATGCACTGTTACGGAGACAGCCTATTCCCCGCTCTTGTTGGTCTCATTGCCTGAAAAGGAGAACCTATTGTCCTAACTCCTTAGGCAAGCTCTTAATCTGGAAATGGCTTGAGACTAAACATAAGTAAACATTCCCAAAATAATACTTGTGCACAAAATAGTTTTGTATCTCCCCATCTCACTTTCAGTATCATTTTAATGGACTGTAACAACCATGAGATCTTCTTATTCCAATGAGAAAATTCATTTATATGGAGAAGGAAAATCAAGATCTAGAAGACTAATCAGGACATGGAAATGCAATCTGTGATTTCCTACCAGGATGAAAAAGAGACTTTACCATAAACAAGGCAGTGATTTCAGAGATCAAGATTCTCTACAGCAGAATCTTCCAGAACAGGATCCTCTTTCCAAAAGAGAGCAATAAAAGACATTTGGAGAAAGAATAAGACACACAAAGCAACTATAGAGTGATTTCTTGCTGTCAAATTCCCATAGCTCCTGGCAGCTGTTGATGTTGGCACTTCCTGAACGGAAACTAACGTCCATGGTACAGTATTTAATAACCTCCCACAGACCAGGTCTTGCTGGATTTGTCTACTACCTTTTTTAATCCACTTGGAGCCTCAAAAGCATCCTGTGTTGATGAGAGATCTGGTTTAATTTTGCTGCATGAAAAATACCTTTTTTTTTTTTTTTTTTTTTATCCAAGAATGTCTTGAATACCCCCTGATTTCTGTATTTTAATGACTAATGTTTACAGACCTCTCTGGGAAACCTGACATAATCATAATTTTGCCAAGCTTCAGAGTCTGACTGTTGAGTCTTTTCCTGTATAACACCTATCCGCAAACACAGATAATTTTTGTCTCCTTTTCCTGTATTTTTTTCTGGCTCTGATATATAACCTTTTTAGAAGCTGTGTAAACTGCAAGCAATATTCAAAATACAGCTGTGCCTGGCTCTTGTTCCAAGACCCCTACCTTACAACTCCATCTCCCCAGTTTCACACAGGAGCTCCTATATTCACAGGAACATACTATTGCTGAAGAGATTGGGATTTAAACAACCTCATTTCCTATCTATAGGGCCAGAGTCTGCTTGGTTTTCATTTGTGCAGGGGATGTTTTGACCCTATGAGCAGTGGAAAAAACCCTCAAGATAAGTAAAGGCTGAGGCAGCTGCTTGAGTGGATCCATCATTATCACTTGAATACGCTCTGTGGATAAACAGAGGCCTTCAGTCCCTGGGGCTATTAATCTGACACCTTTCATGGAGCACTAAAAGAATTCACTTAAAATTAAAAACAATGCACAGCTGTTTCAATGTATAAGTCATGCCATTTGCATGAGGATAATGGATAATCAATATACAGTGGTGACACAAATTAAATGTGGATTAAACAGTCATTGTTCCACAGCTATGCTCTGTGTGATTTTTCCAGATATCATGTGATAGTCCTTTATTTCATATTATTGCTTCAATAAAAGCACATTTTCTTCTTTTGGAAGACACTGCTTCTTTATCAGCCACACTGGTACAAAATAAACAAATGAAAGTGCTAATTTCCCCTGGCTTATCTACCACATCAGTGGTCACCTTCTGGAGAGTTGTAGAGGTTATAGAGGGAAAGTATTTCTTCTTGTTGCAGTCCTCCAATATTCTTGGTGCAAGAAATTATGGGGATGGGCCAATAGTGATAGGGCAGGATGAGGGTACCTAATCTTAAAATTTTAAAAGCCATCTTATTTCAGTTAGGCTTTTTCTGTAGGTAATTGGGAGATATAGACACTTGTAAGACATAAGGCATACAGGATGAATCATTCCCTGGAGGTGCCTGTCTCAACTCAGTACCGAGGGAGCCAAGACAAACTGCTTAGTTTAGGTGTCCAAATTCTAGGTGGTTAAAATTATGTGAAATGAATCTTGCTCCTATTTGTTCTATAAAAGTTGTCTAGTAATGTGCAGATTAAAAATACATAATAAAAAAAATATTCCTGTTTTCAGTTTACTCATACAATGATAATTAAATATTTCAGCATTGTTAATATATTTAAACTCACAACATTTAGCCAATGTTGGGAAACACAGTTGCTTTCACTATAGAAGTTTAACCTGAGTGATTTATCCAAAGTCATACAGAAATTCTTTGAGGCAGAACTTTTGGACTCGTGACATCTTAAGCTTAGATCATTCTTCTCTTTAAGCTTCAGTGGAATTTAAGCATTGAACCCCTATAGTCTCCTTTTAAAGAACTATAATGTGGTGGACAAAATTTCACCTAAGCCTCATTGACAGGGAACACTTGAAAAAGGCAGCTGAAGGAAAAGTTGGACCAATTTCCACAGGACCAAAGGTGAAATTTGGACTCTGAATATAGCTCTTAATCATTTCAGATAAGTCAACCAAACCCCATAATTAATAAAAAAAAGTATTAATGAACTTCTGTCTAACATACACTACTTAACTAACCTCAATTCAAATCACTGACCTAGAAGTATTAAACTCCTTTCCTATTACTAATCAGATGAGAGAAACATCCAGTGCTCAGAGAAATTATCTTCTTTTCATTTGGTTCACTGAGACAAATTAAGCTCTTTTCAGTCTGTGTGATATTTTTTCACAGCCAGAGCTGATGGCAAAAAGAAAAATCCCACTTCTTTTTATTTGTCAAAACATTTGTTGAGAGGAAAACAAGGTGAAGAGTGTTAAAAATCAGAATTGTTTTATTCACAGTTCTTCAATTCTTCATAAATTTTCATCCATTTTACAAAGTTCCTTATCTTGGAAAAGAAAATATTGGAAGGTTCCTTTCTCTTTCTATTTAACCCTGTCATTTTTCTTTCAAAATGGAATATTTCTGGCAAAGGAATAGCGAGCAATGTGTTTTAACATAGTGGTAGGTCTGTGAGTTTGGGGCTTGTCCTTCAGCCAGGTTGAAAAGCATTCCACTCATCCCTGCTATGCATGAAGACTTGAACATCAGCATTTGCAATAAAAAAGCAGCCGGAGACTGAGATAAACCTCAGACAGACTTTACATTAGATTTTAGAAACTGCTTAGTTTTGTATTAACACTGCTTTTTCTTGAAATCAGTAGTGAAATTTGCACTGACCTCATGGGGAACAGGGGAAGGCTTACACCGTGTACTTCCAAATAAATTACCAGAAGCCTTTAAAATACATGCCCTTGCTTGGCTCTCCCGTTTGCCTCTTTGATCTGTGCTGTAATGGGAATGGTTTCATCTGCTCTGCTACTAGCCATCTGAACTGTTCACCATTCCCAAAGAATTTTGCTTTCAAGCTGGCTGCAAGCTGACGTTGCCTTTTTGTAATATATTTATCTGGGTGTTTGCTGGCAGGGGTTCAGAGAAATGCCAGTTATATAAGTGAGAAAACCTGTTTTACAAGTGAAAATAATGTCTACAATCTGGAAGATTACAATGAGTCAGATGTTAGGATACACATATAAACCAAAACACTGATGATATATTTAAATCCAGCAAATGCTTGCACATGCACGTAAGCCTTGGGTAATCAGTGAAGAAATACTCACATGACTTAAGCTATTCACAGGTATGATACTTTGCATGACTGCTCCCTCAAGTGGGAATATTAAAATTTCTGCAAGTGAAGTAGTAAGCACAGGTTCTCACTGAGGGTCAGTTACTATCAGCTGCAAAACCAATTGTACGACATATCCTGCATGGCACACACCATCAGTTAAGCAAAACTGCACTGTGATAGATTAGAAGTGGCCAAATAGCAAGGGTTTATGCTAAGCATCAGTCAGAATTTCAGCTGTCGGGAAAATCGGAGTTCCAATCACCATCCATTTATTAATAGATGGCTTAAAACAACAACAACAACAACAACAACAACAACAAAAGAGCAAAGATTTTAATTTTATTTATTTTTAATGATGGCTGGCTGTAACAACAGCTAATTAGAAATATTTAATGCAGGAAAACATCTGCAAGTTAAAATTGTTTTCAGCTTAAATCTTACCATTTGCCAGGAGAGAAATTATATGTTAGGCATGTTGCATTCTCTCTCAGTATGATAGCAACTGAAGTGGCTTAAAATTGGATTCATTTATAAAGCTGGACACCATTAATATCACCCCCTGCATGACAGTAATTCATTTCATTCTGGTTTGTCTGCACAGTGGTAGGGGCTCTGGTCGTTGTATTCAGATCACAGTCCTAATTAAGTATTCATTATAGAATACATATTTTTTTCATTTAAGACAGAAAATCAAACATTCATGCCTGGTATTAAACTTGTTTACCATTGGACTATTGTTTTATTAATAAACACTGCCATACATGTTAGTAGTAACTTCAGGGTCAAAAACAGAGCTGGATTGAAGCTCAACCATCACATACAAATTTCTGGGGACTTTTTGGAAGAACAGCTGCAACTTTTACGTTAGTATCAACCCCTGTGATTTCAGGGGGAGTAATAAAACCTTGTGATATTCTTCTACTTTCTATATGAACATAGCTGAAACTTCATGAGAAAAAGTCAATTAGAGGTTTGTGGTATCAAATAAAACTCTTTGGCAGAGTTTTAGATTTAGTTTGGTTTCAATCTTGAGCTCACAAACAGCAAACTACATTTCTAATGCAAGTAATAAATTCTCCAAATCAAGCAGTCTGAGGCAAAATTCTTCATTCAGAGTCAGAATACTAATTTCTGGGCATCGTGTAAAGAGAGATGCAAAACTATCTTTATGGAGTCACAGATCAGTCTGCTGTTCTGCCTTTTTCCTCTCAGGCGTGTCTGAACCAAAGCCCACAGGAGTTCCTCAGCTCAACTCTAGAGATGTCAAAGGCCAGAATAACCTCAACAGCATCCTCTCTGTTGTGCCTGAAGTTCCCTGCTCTGGTGTTCCTCATCAACTCTTGGCTTGGACAAGCAGCAAAACTCTGTCTCACCTTGATTTTCGCAGCACACATGGAAGGCATACCTTTCCTGTGAGCTTCTTTTACTGAAACAAGTCTGTATGAATCGTGACTCTGTACCTTGCAAACATCTCAGAGTCTTGCTGGAAGAGTTTTTCCAAAGGTAAAAGAAAGAAAGAAGACGTGGATATGATTAATCTTACCTAACTCTGGAAATGTAGAAAGTATATTCATAATTCTGTGCTACTTAAAGCTCTTCAAAGAGTCAATGGGGTGAAAAAAAGGACGTCTACAGGAAAATGCAGATGTTCCATTTTATATGTGTAGTTGAGCATGAGATGAATCAAGAAATAATCCAGCTACCCAAATATAGTTTCATAATGTAATTAAGGGTTCTATTGGATGCCTGAGACTTGAGAAAGAATAGCTTTTAGACACCAGAATCCAGCCCCTGGTTTCTTTAATCTTCCTTTGCAAAATTCCTTGGGAGGTCCAGGAGACAAGACAGGATTTCCTTGTGTTTCATTCATTCTCTTAACCTGTCAGTCCTAAATGGACCAAGAAACTACTGAGGTTAATATGCTGTAGTTTCCAGTGTTGTGTCACCACTATCTGCATGTTTGGTCTAGCGTAAGACTAGAAAGACGATAGACAAAGTAAATAGCTCTTAGGTTTAGGCTATGCTGAGAAAATCTAGACAAATCCCAGTATTTCCATCTTCATCATTTCAACACAAAGAGAATCTTGAATGTTTCAGAAGATAAATATAAAGTAATTTTTTTTATATATAGAATACTCCAGAATAATGGAATAAATCCACTATTTGAACAAAACCTCTCCAGCTTGACAGGATATTTTTGAAAGAAAAATTATTATTAACAATAATTATTCTCTAGTAATAATTATGAAATAATTATTATTATCATTATCATCATTATTATTATTGGGGGGGTAGGGAGAGAGGACACAAACAAACAAACAAAACCCAACAAATTTTGAATGGGAGTTTTTGTTTCCAGTGCTTGAAAGAACTTAATGTAAAGAGAAAGTAGAAACTTTAGAAGATGGTTCAAACCATAAGAAATAGCAATACTTTAATAGTTTGAAGAAACTAAGGGAAGGGATTTATTAAGTGTTCTTCTGGGAAAAGTTTTCTGAGAGTACTGAAGAAAGCCAAAGAAGACTGATCATGGAAGTACTAGAAGACTGGCCATGGAAGTATTTTGAGATATATTGTTTGCATAATTTAAATCTTATCTGGACAAAAAAACTCCAGAAAATAGACATAATGGGAGGGAAGACAGAAAATATAACATACAATACATTTTTCTCTGGAGGAAGTTGTGGATTTAAAAAAAAAACACTTTTTTTTTTCATGAAAAGATAATCAAAAGATAAAATATTATTTCTCTGAATTTTTTAGGTTACTTGAAAGTTCAATTTACCACCTAGATGGGGGTTTTGATGACCAGCTATTTTCATGAGTACTCCACAGTACATTTCAGTCAAAAAGAAACACATTAGCAGAGACGTACTATTTATATATTTAACCTAGTTCATTTTGGATTAAACAGACTAGGGAGCACAGATGAGCAGTATCATCAGGCAAAGGGACATTAATGAATGTCTAGTGGTCAGAAAAGGAGCTGGCCTCTTAATGTGGATAATATGCGCCTATACCTGAACTGCAGTCAGACCCTATGGGAGACGTTGATTTGAATGAGTACAGATATCCATCATGTAGATACCTCTGACCTAGCTACCCGAGAGTCCCTTTATAGTCAAGAAGATGATTCTTTCCACCCTAAAATAGATATGTAAGACAGATTGTATAAATTGCATCCTGAAAGCTCCTGCCGCTCTCTGTGGAGTAAAGGAGTCCAGGATGATGCATTCGAAGGGAGATGCTGCTGTAAACGTCTCCTGTCTACACTTGGGTAACATGAATCGAAGCCAGTGTTACTCATTTCCCCAGTGACAACTAGAAGGCACATACATATTTACATCTTCTTAATAGAACCTGAAGACTGGGATCAGCTGTAGGTCAACAAAGCTAGAAAGCAAAGAAAGCAACAGTTATAGAAATGCCTTTATATTACATCGAGTGCATTACACAGAACATACATACTGTGGTGGTTGCTATGAAGCCCAGCATAAGCAGGACCCCAGCATACAGCTGGATCAAAATTCAGGACATCAAACCGATGCAATAATGGTATAGTGATGAGAGGATTCAAATATTTGGGGGGGACGCCACAACTAATGCTTTTTTTCGTCTGTGTGGTGAGATGTGGTCCTTGAATAGGGCGAGCTGATGGATTCTGCCCATAGTGAAGATCAGATTACTGAACTCTTTGTCAATGGCAGGGACTGAACTTATTTTGTTTCTCAGTTTCCTCGTGTAAAAAAGTTATCATTCTGAACAGTTCTGTGGTTCTCATTAGAGCTGCAACCCCCCCTTTTTTTTTTTTTTTTTTTTTTTTTTTTAGTTACTCATTTATTTGGGGTGGGGAGGGAAGGAAACTAGGAAAGGACATTAAAAGGTCCAACTGTAGTGTGGTAGAAATGATTCCAAACTGAAGTCAAATCCAGGAAATAATTTTGAACAGCAGTCAGGAGAAAGGAAAATGTCAAATATTTTCCTGCTTTTCAAGCAGAGTTACAAAACATCATAGACACCAGCAATAAAAATCAGCAAAACAAGGTTGAATCTTGCATTCTGTAACCTAAAAATATTTATACCATACATGTCTTGCTTAGAATTAATTCTTTTTCTGACTTAAATGGGATTCAAATTTGTATATCCTTTATCTGCATGGAAATGCCCAGTCGCTGAGGACTGTACATTCTAAAATGGGTTTTTCTCAATGTCAAGATAAATAGATGGCTATTGCATAACCAAAAAGCATATTTATTTTACATTGTTTCAGGCAGTACATTTAGAAATATGTTACTTATATGGATGCCTCTATTCTGAGTCTAGAAGAGGAAATATCTGTTCAAAAGTTTAAGGAACAAATATTTATGGATTTTTGTTATTAACTCCCTTTATGAAAGAAGCAGACACATTATAATTTACTTCACTAAAAATACTGAAAAATTTTTAATGCCTTTTTGGAGTTCTTTGAAATACTTGTAAAAGCACCAGCGTTTGTGGGGTTTTTAGTTTGTTTGGTTTGTTGGGTTTTTTTATTAGCTACTATTAACCTATTTTGATTTTCCATTTAGCTCACTTTGAAACAAATGCTTACTTTTTTTTTTTTTAGCCACTTCAATAGAAATAAAACAAACATACAACGTTCATTTCCGCATATTTGTCCACTACAGTCAGAAGAATTTGCCAGTTTGTGATAATAAACATAAATGGGCATGTTATAAGTATATATATTTACACAGAATGTTATCATTTCCCAGTCTGACTTTTCTGAATGCAAACAAGGCATTTTCATATTTTTTATATTTTTACCAACACTTTCATATTTTTACCAATACAACGTTCAGAGGACAACAGTTCTGCCTCTGTTGGGCTGAAATGTTTCAGTTTGTTTTGATATATATTATATCATAAACTGTCATACAAAATACTTTTAAACCAAAACACTTGGAAAATTAAACACAAAAAAAAAAAGTATTTTTGAAGTTGTCAAAAAAAAAAAAAAAAAAGTGCTTCAAGTCTATTAAAATTTAGGGATTAATTCCACTTTTTTTAGTCTTGAGAAGGAAAAAATAACAAAACAGGAATGATTTTAAGAAATACTTAAACTTTGCCTTAACTGCATTGTCTGGCAGAAATGCAGTCTGTCAGCAGAAGTCAGTAGAAATATCTTCCACCTACAGTTGCTCAGAAAACATTTATCAGTAGTATTACTAGGTATGGCAAAAGCAAGACATGGTCTGTATTATCTCCTCTCTGTAGACAAGATCAGATACAGTAAATTCTTATGACATCCTCAGAATCAGCTGCCTGTGATCCAGGCAAAGTTGGATATGGAATGGATTGTGTGACTTTAAACATGGGAGTTAGGAAATTTTCTAGGCTATTCATTTATAACAAGCAGAATGAGCTAGAAAAATGTCCTGGTTATTGCAAACCTGTGAGAAAAGGATATGGTTTGAATATGACTGAATAAAAATGAGGGCACACAAACTCAGTGAAGAGAAGAGATGTTACAGTGCTTAGCAATAATGGTTACAGTCTCATTTTCTGACAAACTGGTATAGAATATAATCACAATGTGAGCTCCATAATTAAAGCAAAATTAAAGCAAAGATAGCAGTGATATTTTTATTGTATATTTCAACTGCTGAATAAGTTCTTTTTTTTTTCTTTTTTTTTTTTTTTTTTGACTCATACAGAAACAATTCATTTTTGCAGGCAGGAACAACCCAGCTAGTGGAACTCTTAATTGCATGCAGCTCTGTGCCAAGAAAAACTCCAATTCACTGAGTCTGTTTTGTTAAGCAGCAATGGTGAAACTCAGAGGTTTGGTTTTGAAGTGTGAATGTTTGGCTACAAAAGAATGCATCCTTCAAAATGCATTCAGAAAATCAGACTCTGTCCCTTGATCTAAATAGGATTTTTATTGGTTCAATTTTTAGCCAAAATATGCTGCTTTTCTGTCTGGCTGAAACAAAACTAAATGTCCAATTTTGATAATGGTGGAATCATAAAAAGACAAAGAATATGCAGACATCTTTTAACCAGAAGTCAGTGAGAACAACTGAAACTCAGCTATCTGCTTGCAGCAGCAGAGAGGTTCTTTGACCATTCTATTCTTTTATTCCAGTGCTTGCCTTTCTAAATATTGAATTTAATCTCCTACTCTGCCATTAGTCTTTATCCTGCCTTCAGAAGACAAGAAAAAAATGGAGCTTGTTCCTTTCAGCAGAAATATTTTTGTAAATTTGAAGACTTCAGTATATTCTACACATTGCATTTCTAGACTATCAACCACAGTTCTTTCACTTGCTTTTCTCTGCCCACCTTATCCAGATGGCTAGTCATACAGCTTTCTATCTTCTACAGTCTTTCAGTCTGGAAATAAAGGGGTTCTTTGCATAAAAACCATCCTCTCTTTAAGCTAACAGCCCCACCCCCTCAAACATTATCAATACTTCTGAAAGGCACAGCCTCCTGCTGGATATCTCAGATGAGGCATTTAACTTAGGAGGGAACGAAGAATGAAGAAGCACAAGCTAAGATAGATTAAATGGCCTGCATGACATTATATGGAAAAGATGTAGCAGAAGTGGAGAAGAGAAGCCTGGGCTTCTAAACATCAAGCTCTCATAACAATGATTCATGTAGAGTTTTCACTGACTGGTTACACATAGCTGAAACTTGATGAAGAGATCTCCAGGTTTTCTAAACTCTAGTGGATTGGAAACATCCTGAAAATACCTAAAATACCTTTTGTTCTGATGTATTCTGGTCTTATTTCACTTTCTGCAATCAGGAATCACCTACAAGTTAAAAAGGACAACACATACAAATGAAGGTTGAGATTGTCAGCTCAGCTGACAGTGAAGATAAATTAATTACTCTGCCAAAAGTTTAACAAACTTTCTGAGCTTTCAAAATATTTTCCCAGCTCGGTTTTGGGTTTTTTTGGTGTGTGGGGGTTTTTTTGGGGTTTTTTTTGGTTCTTTTGTTTGCTTGTTTCTGATATTTCAACCAGTTCTTTTTTTTTTTTCTTTTTTTTTCCTTTTTTTCTTTTTTTTTTGTCTCAGATGGTTTTTCCTTTCTTAAAATCTTTGGGAAAATTCCCGATAAAAGAATAAATCTGTCACATGAATTGACTTACTGCACAGCAAGATCATGTTTTTAAAGATGTCTCTGTTATAGGAAAATTAATTTTACCTGATACTTAACACAGTTCTAGTAAAAGCCTTCCACCCCAGGGAGTGCAATGAGCAACAGTACCTGTGCAGGCACAGTAGGAAGTTTATCAGTCTGTGTTTTGTTTACTTTTCCCAGGGAACATCAAGTTACATCATGGAAAATACAGATGCAAACTTCTCGGAACGGTCCCACCCACAACTGCTTTTTTTCCTCTGTTCCTGTAGCCCAAAGACAGACACCATGGTGCAAAAATAACTGCTTGCACCGATTTTTTATTATTATTATTATTATTATTAAGTAAATCTTCCAAATATAGTGGCCTCTTCTATGACTCAGAGCACAAGGATAAGTTGACACCATGGCTGAATGGTGTGTTCCAAGCACTAAACGGCCTTATATTTTATGTGTGTATATCTGTCTATCTACCTATCTATCTATCTACCGATACATAATCTGAACCTAGGTCCTTGATATGCTTCCCCAGACTTTCAATATCAGATGATCCCATGGGACGAACAGTGTCATAGACTCATAGAATCATTGGTTGGAGAGAACTTCTGGGGGTTATCTAGTTCAGGATTCAAGGCAGGCTCTACTAGTCATCACTAGGTCAGAGCAGATGGGGCTATAAGTAGCCACATCTGGAAAGTTTCCAAGGGTGGAGATCCACAGCATCCCTGGGTGACATATTCCAGTATTGCATCCTTAGTCTGATGAGAATTTTTTTTCCTAATGTCCAGTCTGAACATCCCAAACCACAAGTTTACAACCTGCTGGAAAAAGTTTGGCCTTTTCATCTTTATTACTGCCCATCAAGCAGTTGTGGAGTGCAGTTAGGTCAACCCTTACTCATGTCTTCACCAGAAAATTTGTGAAATGGATATATAAATCATAATTCACTACAAACCAAAACTAAAAAAACCCAAAACCAACCAAACCAAACCAAAAAAAAAAAAACAAACCACAGAAAAAAAAAACCAAATCCTAAAAAAAAAAAAAAAAAAAGGTTAAAACATCTGCCATGGAAAGAATTACAACTATCAGAAAGCTAGATCATTTACAATGATCTTTATGGAGTCATGCTGACCCCTCTTGACCCATTTATATATTCCATCTGAGTAAACTGTCTCTTTTACTCAAAGATGCAATGAGAAACCTCAGGAGATCAAACGTCCTTCAGGACCTTTTCTAGTTGAGCTGGAACCAGCTTAAATACAAACCATGGTAACTTCATAAATATTCTTGGCAGTATACAGCTTTTTCATATAATTTAGCTTGTAATTAAGATTTGGCCAGCCCAGGAGCTGTCACTTAGTGGTTCCAAAGTCCAACTTTGCTGGTTTTTTTTTTTAAGATGAGTGAACATTTGCCTTGAAAAGAGCTGAGGTCCTTCAGGAGTGGGTTTATTGAGGTAATTTCTGTGGTCCATGTGTGTGAAATCAGGTTCTCACTACTACAGGAAACTGACTGGCCTTAAATTCTGAGAAATATTTGAATCATAACTATCACATCGGTAGCCAGTGGCATCTACATTGCCACTGATGTAATCCCACCCACTCCTCAGAGCTGTACCACAGATTAATCAGAACAATTTTTCCACAGCTATTAGCAGTCAGAAGAGATCTATTGTTGTTGGTTAGAGGGAACTTTATCTCCAGAATGTCAACAGCATGTTTTATATAATGATTTTAAAATACGGTCAGTGCCTTTTAGCTCTATGTTAATCCTTATAAAATTAATAAAGTATGTTTCCACTGCTGTTAAATTAGCAGTACAGTTTGCCTAATAAAATATGTTTTGCTGTCTTGGTTTTATGGGCAAAGTAATAAACTACAGTTTTCAAAAGCAGCTTGATACAGTACAAGAAAAACCTATACAAGTTTCTACTTCAGTTCTAGTTGAAAATAATACGGCACATATTATTTTAGATTAAAGACCATATGTTAGACAATAGACATTTTGAAAAACACTGCACTTTTCATAATTGTTTTCAGGTGTTATTTTCATATTCTGCCCTACAAGTGGAAGATATTCACTTGCTAATTATGTCTGGGAAGAAGGAATATAGATATACATAATATGACAAAAAATATAGAGAGCTGTTAATACGGTATTTATTAAATTATCGATAAATTCTTATATGCCCTCTTCTCCCCATTCCTGAAACAGAACAGGAGATTTCCTCTTGCTTATGATTTCTGTTGCATTTTTCCACCTGTACCGCTAATTTTGCCATACAAAATGTTCTGAGACAACAGGAGAAGAAAAGGGGGGGTGGGGCGGAGGGGGAGGGGGAGGGGGAGGGAAGCAGTAACTGTCTTCTGGTTTTTCACATAAAATAAAAATAAATCCATTGGCCAGAAAAGACAGATTTATTTACAAAACTAAGATCTCCTTATAAAAGGAATCACAAAGAATAAATCTGTGTCTACTTGAGAGATTAACTATTCCTAAGAAAGTGAATAGAAAAAGTAAATAATTCAAAGGATATGGTGGCTTAATCTTGACAGAGTATAATCCTGATCTTGATTGAGACTAAATAGATCAATAGTTCTAAATCTCTCACAGCTAGGTTCCAGGTTAGTCTTCTAAAGTGTATTTAAGCATATGAAAAAAACATTTTAATTTCTGGTGTTTTAAACACAAGCAGCTTTCCAATGCTGAATCAAAAAATACAAGGGTGGACCTAGCTTTAGGCATCTGGAAGTTGAGATTCGCTAAATTCAGAGTCATATGTCTTTTCCTGGTCAATGGAGAGAAACAGCCCTTCATGAAGGATTTTATCAACTTAAAAGATGCATGCTTATGGTACATAATATGAATCATGTGATCAAGCTCATCACCCTCAACTGCCTACTCAAGGTACTTAGACAACTAACTTAGTTCAGCTTGGAGAGGCTTAACTTGGAGATGCTTAAGTTTAGGCAAAAAATATATACCCCCTTGAAGGCTTCTAAAACAGGCGTATTCTAAAATCCCTTTGCAGTCTTCTAGGGGATTTAAACATATTTCTGTGGAATTCATTATTGATTCAATTGCAGTTAATCAACTCCTTAAGCTACATTTTCTTTTTGCTTGTTTGCTTGGGTTTTTTAGGTAACTATATTTCAGACAATTAATTTGAACATTTTGATCTTTCTCCAAAGTTTCTTTGAAAAATTGGATTATCATCTCAAAATTAGTGCAGAAACCTTACAAGACCCTGAGAAGAGAAGTTTATCTTAGCTTGTAAGAGTTTGTATTTTATTGATATTTTTTTCCCCTAGAATTATACGACACATGAGATCATCTGTCAAAATTAAAAGGTGTGTGGTAAAGAGGAATTAGTTTAGAAAGATATCTTTCAGTTCAGGCTGAAAATGGACAGCATAAGGACAACCTATGTGATCTGTTCTGACTGCTCATTCACCTCCATCCCTTTTTCTTCAATCAGAATTTTGCGCAAATGAGAAATGAAATTTGCCATGAATTGGTTTGGTGATTTAAGATGCTTACCTTAAAATGGGAGCCTGGTTGCAGACAGGATTTTCCCAGGTTTCACAGCTTAGAAACAACTTTTTGCATGGTGATAAAATCAAAAGTGTTCCCTGACCACCAGAATCTAGAGTAACTTCTAACGATTTCAAATTTCTACAGCTTAAATAGCAGAGACTTGTACTTCAGAAAAACTGTTAGCCTTTTATACTGGACTTCTCTGAAATATGGAAAATACGAGGACACAATGTTTTAGAAAATAAGATTTTGAGCTTAGTTTAAAAATATACTGTATATATGATTTAATCATTAGAATATTAGATAGAACAGAATCAAGATTTTCTACACGTCTTACAGGTCTTTAATGTGGGCTAGGTGTTGAACTGGATTTATGTGACTCCGGGCAGCACAGAAGCAAACATCTAATGTCATGGTACCAGTCAGTGAAGGAAAAGATGAGTCTTTAGGCTAATACAAGAGATTAGGGGACCTATGTTTTTTGTTCAAGCATGACAGTGTTGTCTGAAACTAATAGTATTTAAAGACATTTTATCCAGGTTAACAATACAATTCTAAATTCCATTTTTTGGTCATATGAGACTTAAATCTCTTTGCAAAACTGAGAACAAGACAATTACAGTAATGCTAATAAGGCTTATGAATACAGTTTCTTCAGGTATAGGATCCATGGAGTGCTGAGATGTATACAAAGCAGCTGTCTGTACTAGAAGTTCTGTAAGAATAACAAATCACAGCTTTGCAAACAGCTTTTCAGTGGTGCTTAATCTGATACTAAATGACACCCAAACTGAACCAATATGAACATCAACCAACAGCATTTCCATTCAAAAATATCCCTGTTTTAGTCAAGCTTGCAAAATACTACATGCAAGACAACACATGATGAAAATACTCAATTAAAATTAGGAAATAAGGTTGTTACACCACCAGTTTCTACCTGAATCATGTTTTGAATTACATATATTTTGTCAGTAAAACAGAGGTAAAAGATTAGGTCTTTTTCTGCAGATGGAGGTCAGTTTTCAGAAGGAATATTCAAAGGCAGGCAGGACAACCCCTCAACCCAGATCCAGAGGAGGGAAGAAAATGTATGGCTTTTGACAAGACCTGTATCAGTTTCCAGAAGGACCTTGCAAGTGTCTTATACTGCTTCTTTCCTTTGTGTATTTTGTTTTCAATTTTGTAGAGATATCTTATCATGACCCTTGCTGGAGTAAACTGGGCTTACTATTCTTACTAAATCTTTTAAGTAATAAAAAGTGATCACAGATTTATCTGGAAAACATGGAGAACTCCTTTTCTTGAGGATCAGTGAAGTGTGAAACTCTATAAAACTGTGTTTTGAGATACTTGTGTCCTTTTGTATGTGTGACGAAAGTGTTATTTGGAATGAAGCAGGAACTGAGAAGACAATTAAGACCTGATAATAGTTACATATATTATAACCACTAACAGGACATTTAAGGATCTATATTGCTGGTTTTGTTTCCGTGTAGAAAAGTTAAGCTGAGATTTGTTTTATGTTGTCTCTTTGAAACTTAGATCCATCAAGATTTTCATTGATTTCATTTTCTTTGCACTTTACCACCATTAGCTGTATTGATAGAACAGCTGTGTATAGCTCCAAATAACTCCTGCAATAAAGCAAAAGAAGAAATACATTTTGCTCCATCTGAAGGTTCTCTCTCCCGTTATGTTTCTCAAAAGGTAAATCCAGCTTCTATAAGGTGATCTTGGTGTCTATTCCAAATATCAGGCGGGGAATGAGCAGCGGCTGGAATAAAAGAAGAGGTGGCTTAGTGAGAGAGATAATACACTGCTTCATTCCTGAATAAAACAGATCAAACAGGAGAAGATTCATTCTTGCTTGTGAATACAGGCACTGGACTCATTTCATTTAAGTTAAGGATTATAGTTTCCAAATTTCTTCAGGGTTTGCCTGCACCTGAATGTAAGGTGGGAACTGGAGGCACAGCAGGGAGGCTGGTGGGCACGATGCAGGTGTAGCAATCACATTTCCCAGCTTCACAAGAGCAGCTCAGGTCTGGAAGCACCGGTATAGTCATAACACAGATAGGACCTGGATCCAGGTTAATGAAGACTGTGTGGATTTACTGGTTCGAGGCTCACTAAATCATAATATCCACATTGTGTTGTATTTTATTGTGTGGACATGTACTACACAAACTCCACCTGATATACAGGCAGTCAGCTGAGGTGTCATGATTTCCATAATGAAGACACAAGAAAAGTAGCTCAGATGCTTTCCTGGAAAATGCTTTGTCTTATCAGCAAGGCATAGGTTGCAATATATGTAAACCCAGTCCTTGGGAAAGCAATCCATTTCTTGGGATGTTGTAGGATGTGGTTATTAGTGGGGGAAGGTTCTTGGCTCTAAATCTCATGTCAAGTTCTCCTGGGTAGGTTAGATGTTTATGAGGACACCCTTTTTATGTATTTGGTGATAGTAAAATCCTGAGTACATAACTCTAAGGCATAAGCAGCAGAATGCTGGGAATGTAATAATGGATTTCACACTGAAGCAATGCCTGAACACCTTTAAGAAACACACTTAAATGACTTCAGAAATGTGTAACTTGCTTTCCATGAAATATGTACTCCTAACTCATAGACACACATCTGTAGGTGCTAAAACGTGTGAATTGAGTTTCTGTGAACTCCTGAGAATAGTGTATCTTTTGCTCAAATTAATGATAGTTCTTGGCCAGCCTTTGGTAAATAAGCCATTTAGGATCCTAAGCATGGGTTTAGAAGACTACTTTTAAGCGTCCATTAAAACAAACAAAACCCCAGAACTATTAGTCAAAATTCTTTAGGATTCTAATTGTTGCCTGTGTCTTTCTGAACTCCCACATACCTCCAAATTTCACAAAATAACACAAATTCAGAACAAATTTTAGCATGTCTGACATTTTGTACAGACCATACATTGCTAGCTTACTATTCATATGCTCTTTCCTTTTTTTAATGATAAGGGTTCAGTTGTTAAATTAATAAAAAATATTTCACCACATGACTTAAAACAATGCTACATAATGTGAAGAGCAGATTGTTGCAATGAATTTTTCATATGAAAAGCCTAAATGGAAAAAAAAAAACCAAACAACCGACAAAGCAGCATCCAATTACTCATTCTAATAATTATAAGATTGACTTGGATGCATGATTGATTTGTGACTTGTCCACACGCACAAAATCTTTAAATCATAATGCAAACAACCAGGTACTCAGATTCTATATGACTGTATAGATTAAATGCAGAGATGAACAAAGAGAATATGGAAAAAAAAAAGTTATGTGTCAAATACTTCAACAAACTCTGTTGCTCTCTGTGTGTCATTTATGGATAACGACAATCTGAATCACTTTTTCCTCTCAAAATATTCTGGTCGGTGTGATTATGCAATTTGTGAAGAAACATCTAGAAAAGAGCAAAAACAGGTATGTTTCAGCTACACTGCCAAACGCATTATATTTTCTTTTCCTCAAGGAAATGCAATAATATAGGTATCACACTTAGCACGAAACTGATCATGCTAATGAGATGATGTCATGTTTGTTATAAGATCATTATTCCAAGGACTATGTTAATTCATGCAATAAGCCTCCTGTGAACAGTGTGTGGTGGCCGCCCTCTTGGTTGGTACAGCAGCGATTTAACCAGGGACAGCCAAAGCTAAACACCTGATTTGTTACTTTGAGACCTGGAGTTATACTGCTGGGGATATAACAAGAAAAGTTTTATGTAGGTCACCAGAGACTGGGGTCTGTAACTAGAATTGGATGAACACTTGGTTTATCCATCTAGTAAGGACTTCTAATATTTTGAAAGAGAAATTTACATCAAGCAATCAAGCACCAAGAAAACTTAAAACCTAAAAAAGTAAAAGAAAAAAAAAAGTGAAAAAAAAAAATCAAGTCAACTGAAACAGCTTTTCTGACAGATTTTTTTTAAAATAACTTTTTTGCCTCTTTTTACATTTAACAAACGATAAATGCATACTTACTCCTAAACAAATGAATATGCTTAAGGAATATGTTTAAATGAAAATACTGTAGGCTTCATCTTAGAAAATATGGTGAAATATGTTTTTCTTGCAATTTCAGTTCCATTTACTCCAGCATGCCCTGGGAAAAAGTCTCAAGAAAGCAAGAAACTGATTTCTTCTGAAAAGAATCATAAATTGTAATTAAAGAAAACAATTCTTTAAATATAACCTGACTTGCTCTATCTGTAAAACACACTCTTCAGTGAATTACTCATCTAACAATAATTTGGTGCTGAAAAATTAATTAGATATTTTCTGAATCTCAGTTTGAGTAGAGCAATCATGCAGGTAATCAATATTTGTTTCTTCTCTCTAATCAATCTGTGCCCTGAGTACTTTGGTAGATATTATAGACAGGAAACTCTTCCCCTTAAAATCTTAACAGGAGGACAAAAGAATTATGATGAGAAACTACATATGGTTGCAGGATATTTTGCTCAGATATGATTCCTACTTTAGCAATTAAAAAAAAAAAGCAGGATGCTTGCATGCCCATCAGTGTTTGGGATACAATAGAACTACTATATATCCAAATCAAAGTGAATAAGGATTAAACAGGACCTTAGTCTTTATATTCAGCTATTAAAATGCCAAGCTTATAGAACATACAGTATGATTTGCTATTACTACTGAATAGTAATTTCTTCCAACACTTAAACAGTGCATTTCTCCCTAGCTATTGGAGCAGAATTTTATTAAAAAGGGGAAGGAAAAAAAAGCCAAATACCTTCTTCACCTCCCCATGTCCTCATTAGTGGTTAATGGGATTCATTCCATTGTGCCAATGTGTTAACTATGCACCTTTCTTTCACAGTTTCCTGTGCTATTTTGTATTTTCAGGTTGAGGTGGATAGCAAAACCATTCAGTTTCAGAGGCAAAGAGAATGTACTGTCTTGGATAATCTCAGTGTTTTGACAGGCTGGCCCTTTGGGCTTAGGAGTGGAGGACATTAGCAGGGGAAAAAGACAAAACCAAAACCAAAACCAAACAAAACCCACCCCACCAATAACTTGAAGTGATATTGTGCGGTGCCACCACCTCAGCCCCTCACTTTGGCATAGATTGTGCCATTGAAAAAGAGTGCTGAGCCAGGCTTGGCACAGCTGATCTGCTGTCCCAGAGGCAAACCTGCCTCTTCTTCCTCTCTACACAGGGCTGTTATCCTGCTGATCACCTGCAATTTTTCCATGCACCACCAGCCTGAAAACAGGAACAAGCACCTTCATAACACTGCTGAATAAGTTGGCATGTGAAAGCAGATATAAAATTTTATATACTTAACTTTGTGCTTAGTTACCTAATGCTGCAACTAACTGAAATGCCAAATTTAAGAGTATAATTATCCTTAGCCAGTGAAGAGAGAAAAATTCTTCCAGGAGGTTATCATCCTGCAAACCATCAGCACAGGTTATAGGATGCACTGGAAAACCCTTGGAAGTTCCTATCATTCTTAAAGCTAAAGGGAGTCACTACAACTAGTCAAGCTTAAATTTCTAACTCTGAGGGAACTATTTAGCTGAGATTAAGTTAATGCCTTGAATTCTACATTAACAAGAAAATCATATAAAGCTCTACAAACTGGAGGTTTGTATTATGATATTAATAAAATACTACAAAAAAACAATTAACAGGGTAACTGACTGCAAAAGATCATGACCCCTGGTAAACACACAACTATCACAGGACATGGGTGGAAAGGCAGAGAATTTCATGTTCCATAGTATGGGAGCAAAAGCAGCTTACTTTGCTATTAGGAGACAATTAGCCATGCCTAGAGATTATCAGTAGGAAGCAAAATAAAATTAAAAAGTAAAAACAAGAAGTCAGACAAAGGCTTTGCAAACTGAAAGAGCTTGAGAATCCTGTCTAATGAAAAAAACCTCCTGTGAAGCTTAAACTTGCATGGAATCAGGTCTGAGTTGCATATGGAACATTAGTTTAGTTCTATCTGATGGCTAAATACATAAATATATATATACAAATATAATGTAAGTATGTATGCATATATTTTCAAAAAAACTTTGTATATTGTGTGAAAATTATCTGTGGAAAATGTTTGATATCAATTGATGGATAAATATATTCAGAGGGACTGCAAAAGTTTCACAGCATATTTGTTGACAAAGAGACTATGCTCAATCACCGCAAATAAGAACCTATGTGAGAACCTCAACAACAATAAAAGAACCACAATATAAGGACAAACTAACAAACCTAAACCAACAAAAACATGCCTCTCACTTGAAGCAAAATGGCATATTTATGAGCTAGCAGACGTAATGGATTTTACAAATATTAGTCCGCAAATTTTTTTTTATGCATTTTTCTCAATGATTTTCTTCTCTAAGTTTTTGTTTATGAATTTTTGCTCCACTCATCCTTCCCAGCTTCCATTCTATCTATTTAATTATGACTTTTTGTTTCTTGATTCCAAACACAACAAAAACACACAATAGTATTTCCCACTTGGCTCAAATTAGAGTGAACCAAGGCTTGGAAGTGTAGAGGTATACCTGTGTGGGTAGAGACTTTCAAGTTATATTTAATAGACTGAATCCTGAATTTTCAGCTGACAAGCAACAATGCTGATTCACATCACCTGAGACTCTAGCCCCAAAGCTGCCCCAAAGCTGCCCAAAGCTGAAGAATGAGCAACCTTTTAAACTTTTGCACACTTACCCAAATTAAATATGTTATCATAAATTCAAGGCCTTCCAACGTCAAATACATGTGAATATCTCTGAAAGCATATCACACTCCAGAGGACATCTGGAACCCCATTAATATGTTATCAATAAACAGGATTTTATTCCCTGCTATGAAAAAATGTTTAGTTACCCTTGATGTGGAAGACAGAAGTCAAGGGCTTCTGAATGAAGACAATTAAACTGATTTTAGGAACAGCTTGATATCTCTTTGGACTAAAGAGAGGATGAACCAGGAAGAGGATAACAAGTGTACATGAATCCAGTTCCTACAACAGCTGGGGCAATCATAGCTCATAATAAATAATACAGATGTCTAAGTCAGGAGGATGTGTTACCCAACAACTTAAAAGTCCAAGGTAAAAGGAGACAGAAAAATCAGTTCAATGAAAAAAAAGTCTTTATCATTCCATTTAAAATGGCCATTTTCAGGGTATAGCACTCTTTAACAACAACAACAGGAAAACCCACCACACACCCCAAAAAACCAGAAAACATCACCACAAAAAGAAAAAAACAAATAAAACACAAGCAAACAAAAAAAACCCAACATGGGCATAGCTCCTTTAAGACACTGTAGAAAAGGTAATTGGCAAACACAGAGTCAGAGGGGAAGCAGCTTCAAGCAAAAGTTATTATTTCTCCTCTCTGTGGGTTTAGGCCTAGATTGGATTGTGCTGTGTTTGAAGTTTTGCGTTAGAGGATATTGGACATGTGCTGTTACTCTTTGTCATTAAGGTTAGTTTTTATTGCTAGAGTGCAAACCTGCTCTCTCTGTTCTGCAGGCCTTTTATATCTACATAGTCCTTTGGTTTCATCATTTTGCTTTCATCAGGAAGGTATTCAAAATGCTATCTGAGCAATGCATATTTAAATGCTGAAAGTATATTGTCATACAATGTCAGTTTAGAAGTGATCATCCCAGCCACCACTGGCAAAACAAAATGCACTTCTTTCTTGATTGAAGTTTAATAATTTCCATCATGAATTTAGGACAGGAAGTAGAATGCTGAGGGTATGAAAATGTTCTCTGCCATACCACAGAGCATGCACAGGGCCCTATTTTCATACAAGCTTTGATAGTTTTTCTTCAAGAAAGCCAGCAGAGAATACATTAGAAATCAGCTTTTATTCACAAATACAGCCAGGTTTTGTTCATAAGATCTCTTTCTGCTGGACTTTTACATTACATTGGTTTTGAGCTCTTGAAAAATAAAAGTTAGCTTAAGCATGATCTCAGTGCAGCTCCTAGAAGAAAATTAACATCACTCAAGCCATCAACACAATTGTCATTAATTGGCTCCCTTGCCATAGTTCAGAAATCTAAGGGTCATAAAGATCAGGAGCCTCTTGGAAAATTTATAATCTGGGGGAAAAAAGACCTTCTCTACTGCAGTCCAAAAACTTTTTGGTTTTCTTTTCCTTTTAAACAATGAAGTTATTAAAAAATAATTAGATATTGTCTGGGGGCTTGTTTAGTTGCATGTTTTTTAAAGAGTAAGAAAAAGGGGTTAGATTAGAAAAAGAGACAAGATTTACCATATAAGCAGTACTATCTGATCACCTGCTCTCCCAGGTGGTTACAGAAGCTCATTTTTGACTCAACACTGTAAGATGCTGAGGCATTCCTGAGATGTATTAAACATTATTATTGTTGTTGTTATTATTATTATTGTTGTTGTTGTTATTATTATTTAGTAATGATATTGTCATCATCATCATAATCATTATTATTATTTTGTCTTACATAAAGTTTCATGTGCTTTACCAAAGGTAAGCTTAGCCTCTACCATTTGGAACATACATGGCAAATACAAAACCAGAAGACAACTGAATATATAGCAAGGTGACATGTCTTGTCAAAGCTGACACATCAGATCATTACAGAAGTGGGAAAACAATGCCATTTCCTCAAGTTCCCAGTCCACTGTTCTAACCACTGAATCAAGTTGACCACATTCATTTCTTTCTAGCCACATGCTGCAGAAGAAAAATAATAGCTGCAAAATGGGAGAAAGAGATAAAATAAACTGGTAGAAAAATATTTGCCTTTCACACTACTCACAAGGGGTTTGTTTTGTTGTTTTGTTTTGTGATGTTAACTGATTGACAGTATCCATTTAAGAGGTGGAATTTTATTGGGATAGCTTGAACAGCAACAGCTAAGATAAAAGGAAATGTGACACAAAAGAGTTATTAAAAGATTTATAGAAAAATAAAGGAGACTCTTTGATTTGATTTGGTTTTATTTTTCTGCTAAGATTGCATGCCCTATTACTTCCACTTGTTACTAAGAATAAGAAAAAAAAAGATAACTCATATCTAAAGAAACATCGATTTCAGTATATTTTTAATTCAAATAAACAGTGTACCTTCAACAATGAAATTCATAAAAGAAATAAAAATGGCAGGGTTTTTTTCTTCTTTACTTTCCTTCTTATATTTATATAACCACAATCACACAAACTATAATGCGATCTAAACAACTATACACATTAAGAAACAAACATAGATCAATAGTTGTAATTTGACGTGCATACGCTCTTCTCTGTGAAAACATCAATAGTACAAAAACTTCATGGGCATAGCTGGGAAAAATCTGTTCAGTAGATGGTGTTGGCAGAAGATTAAATAACCACATGTCAGAAAGAAGAAGGAGGAAAAAAAACAACAGTGAAACTGAGTGCGTACTGGAGATGTGCAAGTACTCTGAGCTAAACTGTTAGGATTAATAATAAGAAAATTATCTTTGTCTTCCAGTCATTCAATTACTTCATGAACAAATGTTTTGGCTTGGATCTCTGACAGTCAAATATATACTGTCTTTCCTATCTGCCAAATGACTGCTATTGAAAGACAAGAAAACAGAAAATGACTTGCACATTGGAAGACAGTATCTTGAGCTGCTATATGCTATTTCATAAACAGTGCTATAGATGACTATTCATCTCATCGTGATCCCTTACACTCTATTGGAGTCATGAGAGAGAGATGTAGCAAGTAATTATTTGGCCAGGAAGAAGACAGACATAACGTTTATTCAAAGAAGTTAACAGAAAATAGAACTGAGATGCTTGACTATATGCCATGCCCAGTATGTGCACGGTGACCTCGCCTTTTGAATCTCATAGATATACACTTAAGTATATACTTAAAAGCTCCTAAGATCTGATTTTCCATGTCTCAGCTATGCATTATTAATTATTTCAATATGCTAATTGATTTATAAGACAAAATGAAGTCAGAAATTATCTTGAAGACCACAAGAAAGTCTTTAATACCCATTAACCAAGTAACTATATTCTTTTGACCACTGTGCCTACTCCATAAAGCCTTTCTCATTGGTTTGTTTTACAACCCAGTTTTTCTTCTTTCTTCTTCAGATAGTCTTCTGGGTTTTGTTCTTCAGGTGATGGGAATTGTAGTTCTTTTTAATTTCAGTTGAAGTTTTTAGACATAACCACTTTGAAAACCAGTCCCATCACATATCTCACACACTCACTTGCTCTCACAAAAAAGAAAATACAAAGCAGCCTGGAATGCCACTTTGCATTGAAGAGACCGTATGAGGGAAGTCCTTCAAACTGAGCTGATACTGTCAACAAAGGGAAATTTAAAAAAAAAAAAAAGGAAAATTGTTTTGAAGTATGAAATATGCATCTCACAAAAAAATATTTCCATATTCCTCCTGCCTGATGGTTATCTATGACAAATGGGTACTTCCACACATAAATTACCTTCCTAAAAGCTAGTTTGTACGTGCTTATGCAGCCAGTGAGATTTCTGAATATACATATCTATCTTGCGTTTGCTACTACGCTGCCAATTCTGCATTTCATGATGATATAAGTAATGTGATCTTGCTGGTGGTGTTTAAATTTTTAAAGACTCATAGAGTGATTGGATTATATGCAAATTCAATTGTAACTAAACCAACCAACCAACAAAAAAAAACCATTGACAATATGTGTTCCAAGCTTATATGGTTAGGAAAAAGTACTTCAGATCCTGCATCTTAACAAAAAATATTTTTTAAAAGAGACTATTTTAAGAGATTTTTCTTGAAATTCTTTTACTGAGGCCTTTATAATTTCAGTAAGGTCTGATCTATGATATCTTAATGCCTACAGCTAGCAATATAGAAATTTGGAAATGAATTACTCTGTCCAGTTTAAGTTCCTTAGCTGAGGTGCTGAACTCCAGAGCTCAGTTATAGACTTTTTGAGATTGATGCTAAGATTTAAGTATCTGCACAGGGCTACTCATCCACCACAGATCTTGGTTACCCTTTGCAGTGCCCAAGGGGAATATTCAACTTGATAGAACTCAGCATTAATGCCATATTCCTGATATATACATCACAGTTAACATTTATTATATATTAGTTCAATTCAGTTCTACCTAAATTTTCATTTCCCAAGACTGTGGACCAGAGCAACCCAATTTTTAAACTTGTTTTTCTGTTCCCTGTATGTGTTGGCAATTTGCTCAATGTTCCAGCTGCCAAAGTGCTGAGATACATCTCTCTCACCTTTAGCTGATCATTTCTCAATGACTTTATAAAGCCTTATGCAGTCTGAGTCTCAACCATCATGAATCTGACCACTGAAATCAATGAGGATATCCTCATTGATATTTCCCACAGGCAGGGTATTGGCCTTGCCTGTTTTGTGGGTTTCTCATATTTGGTCCAAGAAAGTCAAGTTTTACTGACTGACAAGGAGTGCTGTCGTGCTCTGTTCCCTTGTGATTTTACCCAAGGATGATACCTCAAGTGGATAGTTTACTTTAAAGGACAAAGGAATACCTGGTCTGAGTCAGTTTTTCCAGTTTTAAGCTATACACAAATTCCTTTCCACTCTGAAAAGAATCACATAATCTTCAAATGCATGTAGATAGAAAACTAAGAGCAGTCATAATTTCAGCATTTATCAAGTGAGACTGTTCTTGTTCACGCTGACAGTCAAACTGCTTAGAGAATTCAGTATGAGAAAGTCAGTTCAGAAGATTCAAGGCTGCAACTACAATGCCAAAGGCATCCACGCAAACACAGAGCCGCTGGCCTTGGCTCCATCGGACACGGGGAAGCTTCTGGCAGCTTCTTACAGAAACCACCTCTGCAGCACCCCCACCCCACCCCCCACACCTGCTCCACCCTACAAAACCTTGCCATGCAAATCCAATACAAGAACTGTCTTAAATAATGAATGTGAAACTATTTTCCCCGATTTTTTTTTTCTTCAAATCTCTTTGGTCCCAAGGGCAACACATTTTATACTCTGCAAAGGAATGTGACTCCAACATGAAGATAGTGAGTCATCTAAGAAAGTGTTACCCAGTTCACTGGTGCTAAATACATTTGATGCATTATGCATGGGGGCAGGGGGGAGTGGTAATTTAAGAGAAATTTACACTCTGCTATTTTATGTAATTATTTATCTTTTCTTTTTTTTTTAAGCACTGTTCAGTAGATGTTACTATCTTTGCAACTGCTGCATCAAATGACGATTATACTAACATTAAGCTATAGATCACCTCCTTAAACAGACAGTGGGAATTACATTTCTGTGGTGTTACACAGAGCTTTTAAAGTAGGCTGTTGCAATTATGCCACACAATTACCTAAGTGGCCCTGATTCAGGAACGTATTAAACATGCTTAAAGTTAAATTAAAATGAAGATTGTACTTAAATACTTTCTTACATGAAGAAGGTGTCCTAATTTTTTTCTTTATGTTAGGTAGGAAATTGCTGTGTTAAAACAACAGGTACTTTATTCAGGTATTCACTGTCATTTCCAGGAACACTGCACTGGAGCCCCAGACAGAAAGCATCCAGTTCAGTTAAACCCAAACAGTTGTTACTATATTCCCATCTTTATAGCTTTTTCTCTCCCAGTCTGCGGTGTACCACAGGGCACTTGCATGCTTGGCTGTGGGAAGTCGGGACAGTGGTCACAGTGTGATTTTCACACAGTAAAGCTTCTCAAAATGTCTCATCTCAACGTTAGACCAGACAGACACTGGCCAAAGATGAAGATTTATTCATTCTTTAACACTTCCCAGGAGAAATGTGTTGGGTTCCTTCCTCCTTTGGAGAGGATTCAAGCCCACATTTCTCACCCTTAAATAAAGTACTCTAATCACTATGGTGATGGCCATTTAATAAGGGGAGAGCATCGTTCTTATTCATCTGAACACTGAAAGAATTAAAATGTGTTGGACAGACAAGAGACAAAGAGGGACAGTCACAAAAGTTTCAAAACCACAAAATGCAATTCTTTTCCCAGTGAGTATGGCTCTTCCTTGGCTTCTCTTTCCTCTTGTAAAGATTATTTCATGTAGAAGTCATACACTGCCTAGAGCTTAAGTTTAACTTTCTTCCTGCAGGAAGCACTTCCGCAAAGGATGAGGAAATGGCTGAGGTACTTAAAGATTTTTTGTCTCAGTCTTTAATAACAAGACCAGTTTTTTTCTGGGTACCCAGCCCCCTGAGCTGGAAGACAAGGATGAGATGAGGAGCAGAACGAAGTCCCCACAGTTCAGGAGGAAATAGTCAGTGACCTGCTGCTCCACTTAGAAACACACACAAGTCTATGGGGCCAGATGGGACCCACCACTGAGGGAGACAGCAGAGGAGCTGACCAAGCTGCTCCCATTATTTCTCAACAGTGCTGGCTAACCTTGGAGGTACCAGAAGACTAGAGGTTAGCCAACATGATGCCTGTTGGAGAATGGCTGGATGAGAAGGGTCACAGATCATTAGAGCATTTGTACGAGCAGAGCCAAATCTAACCAGTGTGCTATCAAGACTAGGCCTCAGCTGAGGTTGCCAGCTGTGCTGATGACTGCGGAGTTGCAGGGACACCACGGCCTTAACAGGCTTCACAAACAATTCTGAGGAGGAATGTGCAGTAAAGATAAAGAAGTTATGTAAGCTAGCTAACCGCAAGTAGGAAGACTATGTAAATGACTAGGTAGTGATTCTAGCCAATCATAGACTGCTGAGTATGCATAATTAGATACACTGTATAAATAAGAGCAATTCGGGCTAATAAAGTGAATCATGCTTTATCACTCATACTGAGTCGGCTGCGTGTTATTCCCCGCCGCTCGCAGATGCCCATCTACAAGAAAGGCAGGAAGGAGTATCCAGGGAACTACAGGCCTGTCAGCCTGACATCGGTGCTGGGGAAGGCTATGGAGCAAATCATCCTGAGTGCCATCATGCCACATACAGGAGAAGTCAGGCATCAGGCCCAGCCAGCATGGGTTTATGAAGGGCAGGTCCTGCTTGATGAACCTGATCTTCTAAGACAAGATGACCTGCCTAGTGGATGAGGGAAAGGCTGTGGCTGTTGTCTACCTGGCCTTTGACACCATTTCCGACAGCATTCTCCTGGAGAAACTGGCCGCTTATGGCTTGGAAGAGTGTACTCTATACTGTGTAAAAAAACTGACTGGGTGGGCAAGCCCAAAGAGTGGTACTGAATGGACTTAAAACCAGCTGGCAACTAGTCACACATGGTGTTCCTCAGTGCTCAGTGCTGGGGCCAATCCTGTTTAATGTCTTTATTGACAATCTGGACAAGGGGATCGAGTGCACCCTCAGTCAGCTTGCAGGAACACCAAGATGGGGCAGGAGTGTTGATCTGCTGGAGGGGAGGAAGGCTCTGCAGAGCGATCTGGGCAGCCTGGACCGATGGACCGAGGCCAGTTGTATGATGTTCAACAAGGATCAGTGCCAGGTCCTGCCCTTGGGTCACAACAACCCCTCACAGTGCTACAGGATTGGGGAAGGGTGGCTGGAAAGTTGTCTCGTGGGAAAGGATGTCGAAGTGTTGGTCAACAGCTGACTGAAGATGAGCCAGCCATGTGCCCAGCTGGCCCAGAAGGCCAACAACATCCTGGCTTGTATCCGAAGCTGTGTGACCAGCAGGACAAGGGAAGTGATCATCCCCTTGTACTGGGCACTGGTGAGGCCACACCTCAAATCCTGTATTCAGGTTTGGGCCCCTCACTTCAGGAGGGACGCAGAGGTGCTGTAGCATGTCCAGAGAAGGACAACGAAGCTGGTAAAAGGTCTGGAGCACAAGTCTTATGAGGAGCGGCTGAGGGAACTGAGGTTGTTTATCTGGAGAAGAAGAGGCTGAGGGGGGATCTTACTGCTCTTTACAGCTACCTGAGAGGAGGTTGTAGGCAGGTGGGGGATGGTCTCTTCTGCCAAGTAGCAAGTGATAGGACAAAAGGAAATGGCCTCAGGTTGTGTCAGAAGAACTTTAGATTGGATATTAGGAAAAATTTCTTCATGGAAAGGGTTGTCAAGCACTGGAACAGTCTGCTCAGGCAAATGGTTGAGTCACCATCCATGGAGGTGTTTAAAAAACACATAATGTGGCACTTAGGGACATGGTTTATTGATGGACTTGCAGTGTTAGGTTAACAGTTGGACTCAATAATGATAAAGGTGTTTTCCAACCTAAATATTTCTATGATTCTGTCATTCTTCCAACAGTGTTCTAACACTGATAGCATAAATTCATATTGAGTACCTCACTGGCATTTCATTCTCAGGTACTTGACTCCAGCTGTCTGTCTTGTGGAAGCCCTAACTAAATTGTAGAATCATAGAATCACAGAATGGTTTGGTTTGAAAGGGAGCTTAAAGATCACCTAGTTCCAAAACCCCTGCCATGGGCAGGGGCACCTTCCATAGACCAGGTTACTCAAAGCCCCATCCAACCTGGCCTTGAATGCTTCCAGAGATGGGGCATCCACAACTTCTCTTGACAATCTGTTTCAGTGTCTCACCGCACTTATATTAAAGAATTTCTTCCTAATATCTAATCTAAATCTGCTTTCTTTTAGTTTAAAACCATTACCACTTGTCCTGTTGCTACAGGCCCTACTAAAAAGTCTTTCCCATCTTTCTTATAGACCCCTTTTCAGTACTGAAGGGCTACTATAAGGTCTCCCTGGAGCCTTTTCTTTTTCAGGCTTAACAACCCCAACTCTCGCAGCCTGTCTTCAGAGGACAGGATCCTCTGATCATCTTTGTGGCCCTCCTCTGGGCTCATTCCAACAGGTTCATGTCCTCCTTATGTTGCGGGCTCCAGAGCTGGCCACAGTACTCCAGATGGGGTCTCACAAGAGTGGAGTAGAAAGGGAGCATCACCTCCCTCAGGCTGCTGGCCATGCTTCTTTTGATGCAGCCCAGGATTCAGTTGGTTTTCTGGGTTGCAAGCACACATTGCCAGGCCATGTTGAGTTCCTTGTCAACTAATACCCCCACATCTTTCTCCTCAGGGCTGCTTTTAAGCCATTCTCAACCAAGCATGTATTTCTGCTTGGGATTGCCCTGGCCCATGTGCTGGACCTTGCACCTGGCCTTGTTGAACTTCATGAGGCTCACACAGTCCCACCTCTCAAGACTCTCCAGGTCCTTGTGGATGGCATTCCTTCCCTCCAGCATGTCGGCAGCATCATACATCCTGGTGTCATCAGCAGACTTGCTGAGGGTGCACTCAATCTCACTGTCCATGTCGGCAACAAAGCATTAAGCAGCACTCGTCCCAGTACGGTCCCCTGAAGAATGCCACTCATCATTGGTCTCAACTTGGACATTGAGCTATTGACTGCAATTCTTTGAGTGTGACCATCCAGCCAATTCCTTATCCACTGACTGGTCCATCTATCAAATCTATGTCTCTCCAGTTTAGAGACAAAGACGCTTTGCACAAGTCCAGGTAGATGACATCAGTTGCTCTTCACTCATCCATCAACACTGTAATCCCATCACAGAAGGCCACCAAATCTGTCAGATATGATTTTCCCTTAGTGAAGCCATGTTGGCTGTCACTCATCACCTCCTTACTTTCCATCTACCTTAGCACAGTTTCCATGAGGATCTGCTCCATGATCTTGCCAGGCACAGAGGTGCGACTGACTGGCATGTATTTCCTCACCTCTTCCTTTTTTCACTTTTAAAAAATGGGGGTTATGCCTCCCCTTTTCCAGTCAGTAGGAACTTCACTGGGCTGCCATGACTCCTCAAATATGATGGATAGTGGCTTAACCGTTTTATCTGCCAGTTCCCTCAGGACATGCAGATACATCTCATCAGGTTCCATGGACTTGTACGTCTTCAGATACCTTAGATGGTCTTGAACCTGACCTTCTCCTACAGCGGGCAGTTCTTTATTCTCCCAGTCCCTGCCTTCTGGCAATTGGGCAGTGTGGCTGGACCATTTGCTGGTGAAGACTGAGGCAAAATTTTCTGTAATAATAGAAGTTTCCATTTCTACCATTTCCTAATTGTAAGAATTTTTATTAAATGCAAATAGACATGTTCTTCCCTTCTTTTCTCTTCCCTTTTAATCTTCACTTACTTCTTTCCCCATTATATTTTGTCACTCAGAAAGAAATGTGTATCTTGACAAGTACTTGGTATATACCCCCGCTCCCCCAACTGAATGCATTTTCACATTAGAAAAAGTTTCCAGTGTTGTTCAAGTTCATTACTCTTAACCATTTGTGCAAAAGCTCCACAAGCTACATAAAAAAATTCTTTTAAAAAGAAACATCCACATTTTTTGGTTTGTAATGAACTTGTAAGGTACATTGAATAGGTAAAGCACATTTTAGAAGGTATGTTTGAGGTTGGTGTATATGTTTGCTTACATATACAAAGGTGAAGGTGAGGCTATTCAGATGCTATTATTTTTCTTGTCTCTCAATTGCAATAACTGTTTTAAGTCAAAGCAGTTGGTCTGAAGTCAAATGGCTATGAGTCAATGGGAATTCAGGAACACTGAAGTGTTATCTCGACAAAGGTGACACTGTGGATATACATAGACCTGGTTCCTGGAAATAGTTCTAGATCCTTTAATTTCTTGTTCATGACTAGCTTCATCAGTTCCAAATGAGCTGAACTCACATGCCCAAAATCAGACACAGCAAATGTAAGTTTAAACTCAGAGGTGGGGAAAAAATGTGAGCAAAAATAATGTGTGCAGTTGGTTTTTAAAATATATTTTGAGAGTACTTGTTGATATTGAAGAGGCTATATTTACAGATGAGTTTATAGCCACTTGTGTGGTTTTCCTTTGAAACAGCAAAACACAATTAGTTGAAAACTATCCTGATGATCATCCTAACAGACTGATTATTCCTAACAAATGTGTTACAAGGAAACTTTTTTTCTCTAAATTATATTGTGGTTCTAAAAAGTCTTTGTAGTTCAGTTCTTTATGAATGTGTCCACAGTATAAACTCTGACATCTTTTGTGGAAAATGAGTGTCTTTGTTGCCACTTTTGATGGAAAAACTTGGGAGTGGATGGATGAAGTTAGGAAAGTGAACACACTGAATATGAAAGGTAGGGTTCAGGACCTTGCTCTGCTCTTCTGGATGCTCTTTCTAACCCAGAGTACTAATGAGAAAGTTTATTCTTCAGATATAATTACCTAACTTGCTGTGGAGTTAGTTACAAGACCAAGAGATAAACATATATTTATATTATACTTACCTCTGTGGGTATTGAAACTCTCTTCCCATAACTGTCACTGACCCAGGCACAGAGAAATTGTGCATTGCCACAGCATCCAGGGGTCAGATCCTGCTAACCTAAGTCTTTTCTGCAATCCATACTTTCCTAGAAGTTTTGTTGAAGACAAGGTCTTGATTAGACCCAGAATTGTAGAAAATAAGGTATAAAAAATCACACACCGTGTTCCGCTTTTCCCCCCTCTTTGTTCTCAGCTTCTCCCTCCATCCCATCAAACCTCCAAATGCCTCTTCACCTCAGTAAGATTTTGACATTTGGGAAAAACTTGCTTTTTTTTTTTTTTTTTTTTTTAAAAAAAAAAAGGGATATAACAGTTTGGCACAAGGGAGCTGCAGCTCTTCAGTTCCCATTAGAATTTCTGAAACAGCAATAGCTGAAAGGTTAGGGCAAAACCTATTAGAAAAGAAAAGTTGAGGTAAACCAGGTGAGCTCATCGAAGAAAATAGGGAAAGATTGGTTCCCTTTTGGGATTAAGTCTAATTAAGGTGAGCAAGCAGCTGTGCCTGTTTGGAATAACAGTTGTGCTAGCATGTCACTTTTTTTCTGCTTAGTTGAAATGTATATAGTTTGGGAATGGTGGATGTAAGAAAATTAGAGCTCCTTTAGAATCTGTTGAAAGGACACTGCGCCTTCATTATTAGTTTTGAATCTGAATTTTCCTGGGGCTGTCCTCTCACTGTTATAGGTAATGGATTTTTCCCCAGATGTAATTGGATGAGTTTAATTTTTTCTTTCATTACCTGTCTAGAAGCCCTCTGCCCCTATTTCCCTTTGTGTTTTATTAGGACTGTAACCCCTATTTAAATAAAGGCTTTGATTGTGATTATATATGTTCAATCAGCAGTTTCTGATTGAATAGTTCTGGTCACACAACGCTCTTGCCTACCATTTTTTACTAATTACATTTTAGCCATGGTTGTGTACTGTAGAACTTAAAACAGTGTTTGTTTTACACCTTTAAACTCTGTCTAAAAGTTTGTATCTCCCATGGGCCAAAGTACTTACAACAAATGTAGGCATTTTCTGATAGTATGGTACGTTAGCTGAGCTGTAGGTCATTCTACCAGGTTACAGTATTTGCCCACTAAAAATATGTAGCACTGATTGCATCCTCTCTGGAGTCTTTGCATATATAAATGAAGTTGGCTACTTTTTTAAAGTCTTCTGTAGTTTTGCTTTTTAGAACTTTCTTGTGGATTTTGGGTTTTGGTTTTTTTTGTTTGTTTGTTTCTTTGGTTGGGTCGTTTGGTTGGTTGTTTTTTTTTTCCAGTTTCAAAATGCATTTTTTTCCCCATTTGCATGTTTTAAAATTACTGTTACTGTGCAAAAACTTGAGTTTTCTGCTGCCAGAAATGACCATACAGGACCTGATTTGTTTCTTACAAACATCTGATTTATTCTGATGTAATTCTGGTATTCTCACACCATAGAAGTTACACTAGGGTGAGCAAGGAATTCCATTTTAGGCTTCTAGGTTTTACAAAGCCCACTGGGAACAGAATGTCATCCTGTAAATCCTCTGCAGTGTCTTTAGCTCCTTTAATTAGTATAAAAGACCTAATGAAAATTTTTGATTACAGTTGTTAGACCCAATTAAGAAGTATAACTTTGACAATCTAAAGATCTCTTTCCAGCTTCATACATTAATACATGAATTATATTGATTTCCATGGTGCTTAAAGTATCATGCCAGGTTAAAATTGCTTAAGTTAACAACACTCAGCTGAAAACTTTGGGGCCATTTATACTTCTTTAAAGTGAGTGCAAGATGGTTTGAACACATGACCAAATCAAAATAATAAGTGTTTGATACTATTTTACATTGCCCTTTCATACTTCTTAGGAAAAGTGATTATGCAGAGCTGCAAAGAATCCATACCTAGTCTGACACAACTTGAAGATGCTCCTTACACCATATCTCCAGGTCTATAGCCAAGTCTAAAGAATCTGGTGTAGGATTTAAGAGTGGAGAATGCACCAGAAAATCCCAGTTTTTCTGGTAACTGGGAAAGAGCCACATTAAGTCTAGATCTCTAACCTAAATTAAACAAACCTATCACCAGCTGTGGGATACATCAGCCTCATACTAGCTTAAAGAATCTGCTTTTTCAGGGTATCATTGGTTAGAGATATTGAATGGAGACCTTATTATCTATGTATTTCCAGCATTATTTTGCTATCCGCAGATGCAATTCAAGAAGATCTATTTGGTATTTCAGCTTTGAAACATTTTCATCCATCATGTTATTACAAAATGACTAAACAGTGGGTGGTTATAAGAGATCACTATTGGAAGAAGCTCACAGATTGCTTTTATTACCATCCTATTGTGCATACAACAGCTTGTATCTCTCCATACATTATTTATAACTTAGATGCTTTAGAATTCTTTTATCCTGAACAATTTCAACCCCACAGAAAACTACTTCAAAACCAATAAACAACCTCAGTAAATAATAATATAAACCCTGTAGTATAATAATAAATAAATAAACAGATAAGTAAAATTAAGTTTCTCACTTAAGAATGCATTAGTTGGTTACTC